>NC_089665.1:1605000-1805000 GCF_037042795.1 Molothrus aeneus
GCCCATTTCTCTCTCTGGGAATCCAAGTGAACTCATGCACAGTCTTGAATAACTTAGGAAGATCTTCCAACAAGCTGAGCAAGCTTCAAACCGACCTTCATCATGGTGCCCTGCAGGAAAAACAACTGCCCTGCTCTCAGAAACAAGAAGGAATGCAGAATTCCATGAGGTCTCCGAGCACAAGCAGCTGAGTGTGTGACATCTCCAACAGGTCCCACTGTGTGCCACCAGTGCAGGGCTGAGTGACAGACAAGGACAACCTACAAGACCATGTCTCTTTTACTGGCTTTTTTCCCCCTAATTGTCCTGGTGTGATGTAACAGGGCAGGGAAGAAAACAAACCAGCAGCCAGTGCATGTGGCTATCAGCTTAAAAATAGTCAGCTGGGCTGAGGTTTTAGCCTTTATCTCCCTGGCTGACCTTGCTAATACAGTATGTAGATCTCTTGCCAGCTAATCGGCCGACTGTAAAGCATGGTTTCAAGCTGTGGGCAATGATCTGTAACAGGAATGAATGAGTGGGTTTTAGCAGCCAGGATCTGTAGCCTACTATCTGTATCTGACAGCTGTCACCTCCCGACAGAGGCCAAGGCCCAGCCCTGCATTTAAAAGCAGCATGGCTGATCAGATTACTGGGACAGTGTGTCAGGACTCGCTGCACTGAACTAGAGAGACAGAAAGTAAATCTATAAATAGCAGTTTTACTTGTCTCCATGAGCCACTGAAGGATAACCAATATTGAGCAGCAAATGCAATGTTTAGTCTCTGAAACCAGTGGAACACAGCTCCTGTGAGATCAGAAGTGCTGCCCAGTGATGAAAGGGACATGGGGAGCTCTGTGGGCAGGAGAGTCACTTTCCTGGCAACAGCACTGGCTGTGTTTGCACAAGGAAATAAGACATTAAGTTCTCAGTCCTTGAGATGCTGAAAGCACCACAGCACAAAGTCACCCGAGAGCAAAGCCACCTCTGTGCAGAAGACAGGAGGAAAGCCAGCAGTTCCTGGGAATCCCAGCCCTGAAACAGATACTGTGATAAAGTGAGAGCCTCTCCATTTGATACCTGTCACATGTGAGAAGCAAGTGTTCAGCCAGAATGGATGAGCTTTGAAAGGACCTGAAGGGCAGGGATGGAGCCGTGGCTTCCAGAGGCCATGGGGATGGCAAAGCTTGGTGACTGCATGGCAAGGAGCTACAAAGGACCTGCCAGCACTCTGCAGAATGGATCAGCTCTCTGAGGAGCCATTCAGCACTCTGAGAAGTCCCTGCTGATTAAAATAGAATATCTGAAAAATTGGAAACAGCTTTGGAAACCCAGCCCAGAGATGAGTGGAGAGGAATGGAGAGTGGGATCATGAGCCAAGGCAATAGGAAAGGAGGATGGTGAAAATAATGTGGGAGATCCCACACCACTGCAGAACTGTCAGGTAATACTGGAGGCTTCTGCAGGTAAAACAGGTCTAGAAAGGACTCAAATGACATGAGGAGTCCTGGGTCCCTTCTGCAGTAGATAATTGCAGTTATTTATTTGCAGTCTGCAATTGGGAAGGGGCATCTGCTGTTCTCTCAGCCTACTCAGCTTCTGGTGATGAGATGCAGCTTTTTAACCATGGACAGCCAGCAAAGAGAAACAGGACCATGCTTGATCTTTTGGTTAACCTTGTTAGTGCCAGCTGGACTCTTGCTCTGGCCCACAACACCTGCCTCAAGCCTTTACCACGACTGACTCCACAAGCTGAGGGTAGCTCGAGCTGTTGTGTTCCCCCTCCAGGAAAAGACACGCTGCCATCACACAACAGCAAGTACAACTGAAAGCACAAAGCATGCATTCAACTACCCAGATTAACTCCTTACATTGAAAATAAAGGATAAATGATGAAACATAAAGAGCTGGATGCAAAGAATATATTATTACATTGTTAAGAAAAGAGAAAAAGCCCACCCCAGATAACTCAAGGTACATAAATGTGACTGTCTACTTAAAAAGTAGCTCAGATGAGTCAGGCAAATTGGTGACACAAGAAGGCAACCAGCTCAGTTCCCTGTTTCCTGCAGAGACACCAGCAGCACACCCCTGACTGCACACACTCATCCCTGTCTCCACACACTTCCTGCAGCTCAAGGACTTTGGGGCCAGAGGCTTCTGTCATCTAAAGCTGGGCATGGATCTTATCCCCATGAATTTGAAAATAGGATGGAGATAATATTTATTCCCTAAACTGAAGAACAAATCAACATCTTTCCAGCCCATAAGTTTCAAAATAGCAATTTGCTGGTACCCAAGTGTCATGCTCACCCTTGGCCACAGTGATGGATTTCACTAAGAGCTGAATTCTTTTATCAGTGTTTTTCTCAGCTAATTTAGCACTGATGAGATGGTCCTCAGTGACAAGCCTGGCAGCTGCCCCCTCCTGGTGTCAGCAAACCCGGCAGTGTCCTCCCCCTGTCCCCAGCAAGCGCCAAGCCCGAGCTGCAGGAGCTGTGCCTGGGATGGGCAGCCAGTCCTGCCCCGGAGTCCTGGCAAAGCTCAGTCTCTGCCAGGCCTGTCCTGAGCTCTGCCTGGCCCTGCTGGGAATGGGGCTGGCCCCCAGTGGGCTCCTTCCACGCAGGTCAGGAAGCGTCAGATGGTGACGGCTGCAAACCAGTGACCTACATTGCCAGTCCCCAGAGCCATCTGAGACCCCACCGTTTCTCATTAGCAACAGATTCTTATTTATTTCACATAGTCACTGGCTTCTGCCAACAGACAGCGCACTCCTAATTAAAAGCTGACTTCTTTCATAACCTACAAAGTCCTACTTCCACCTCTGCCCCAAGGTGCAGGGAAATGTGAGCTTCTGTGTGTCCTCCATTTAGAGGCAGGCTCCACAGACAAAGCAGAGATGCATTTTGTTTCATTTTTTTTAAAGACAGCAGAAAGCAACAAAGTTTGAAGGACATTCAACATTTATGCTGTGTGCCCACTTAATATCACAAGGGACTTTCCATGGGAGCAAAGGTTTTCTTAATAAAGGGTCTCATTGGCCAGCTGGATCAAATCATGTATACACCGATATCTTGCTTCTGGCAATACCTTAAACCCCCAGTTAGGAGAGTGTAGAGATTGCAGTGGCCTTGAAACTGTAGCATGGTTTATACATGGTGTACACATCTTTGAGGATTTGGAGAAATCTACAAGGGATCTAATGCTTTTCCACCTATTGACATTTACAAAGCAGTTTAAATCATGCATGAGAGGCCTCAGGCACATGTAGTTCACAAAACATAACTCTGTGCTCCCAGGGAATTGGAGCTGACCACGGCTCTTTATTAGAACCGACAGTGAAAGACAGCTCGTGCAGAACCCGAACCTGGGCTGCAATGCAGAGATGACAGACTTAATGCCACTGGATGTATTATGCAGATTACCCAACCCAAGCCTTGCTTGTTAAGTAAGTTTCATGCTTTCCTCACTCCCACTGCCCCTCTTAGGAAATATCCTCCCTGGCTTTATCAAGGGAGCTGTTTCCTAAATTCCTTGATCAATCACCTGCTTTCCAGGACTTCAGACACACCGAGTTAGCTCTGAAGATAAGACAGCCATGCTTAAAGAGTGGAAAACAGTTAAACCTTTGCACCTATTAGCACAGCAGTGCCAGGCACAGAGCAGATGAATACCTTAAAAACTTTACAGCTATTTTGCTGATGAAAGAATAGGAGGGATTTTAAGGAATCCATCATCCCTGACAAGTCACCTTGTAGCTGTGAATTCCCAGTGAAATGTAATTTTTGAATGTATGCTTTTGCTGTGTACATTCAAATGAAAAGCAAAATCCTGAAATCCTTGCCCAAGTTTTGACCAGTTTTTAATTAAGCTCTGAAACTTTCTAATACAGATTATCTGAGAATTGGCCTTTCTACCAGGAGAAAGAGATTTTTTGACATTTGATTGTATCTTAAAACTTGTAAATGGTGCTTAAAACACACCTGTACAGGAGAGCATTCTACATTCTTCATGTACAAGTGTCACTTGTGAAGCCCCTCTTTTGGTGACCCCTGTTCAAACTGGCATTTTCACTGAGTCCTTCTGGACTCAGACACACACCTGGAGGTTCCATGCTCTACACAGGGAATTTGTTTTGAGATGTGAATTTAAACCACTAACTGATACACTGGCAGGCTCCTGGCACTGCATGTTCCAGTGTCCACCCATGTAAAGATTGCATTTGCATACATATATAAAATAAATTTTTTTAAAAAGTCCTCAAGATTAATAAATACAAATTTGTGTACAAAATGCATGCAAACATGTACACTCAGATGCAAATTTTTTATATATTATATTATATTATATATGTATGTGCTTTTTTTTTCTTACTAATTGAAGGAAAATAAAGGTTTTTTTTTTAAAAAAATGAGCTTTTTTTAAAACTGAGCTTTGCAGTGACATATCTGAATTATTACTAGTGGTTTTCCCTAGCAGCAAGCTAGGTCACATTAGGCTTGACCTAATAAAAATAAGTTGCTTAATATCACACTTTCAGGGCTGCAGAAGTGCTACTGGCAAATTGAAATTACTGATTTTTTTTTTTTTTTTTTACGAAATAGGAAGCAGAAACAGATGTAGAACAACGACTCTGCTTAAGGGGAATGAAGGGAAGGGAATGTTTTTCACAACACCAGTTTGGTTTTCTTTTAAATCCCAACTCCAAAAAGCCATGCAAGCCCCTCCCAAAAGGCATGTGATGAACATCAGCACAAACAAGCTTAAAATAGGGCCCATTTCCAGCCTGCTTTTGTTACTGGCTGTAAAACACATGGCAAGGTGTAAAGGCTGACACCAGTGGAGACATAGGAGGCATTTAACTCTCACATGTAGAATCATGGAGTGACTCCACCTCCTCAGAAAGGAGCCTGAGCACACAACAATGAACGTTTCATACGATTCTAGCACTCGATTCATGGCTGATGGGAGGTTATAATTGACTTCAGTGCTACTGGAGCAGGGCCCTAAATAGAACAGGCACCTGCACATTGTAGAGGGAGAGAAGTTAAATCTGCTCAGCTGCTTTGTTCCCAGGTTTTTCTAAAATACCTTTGCCATGGATACTGCAGCTTTCTCACCGGAGAGAGGGTGCTCCAGGTCAGTGCCAGGCTCAGCAGCTCCCCGGGGCAGGGCTGCAGCCAAAGCTCAGCTCAGCTCGGCCAGCACAGCCCCACAGAGTCACAGAGTCACAGCAGGATTGAGTCAGACTCACAGAATCACAGAATTACAGCCCCACAGAGTCACAGCAGCACTGTGTCACAGACTCACAGCAGCACTGTGTCACAGCCCCACAGAGTCACAGAGTCACAGCAGGATTGAGTCAGACTCACAAAATCACAGAATTACAGCCCCACAGAGTCACAGCAGGATTGAGTCACAGACTCACAGAATCACAGCCCCACAGAGCCACAGTCACAGCAGCACTGTGTCACAGACTCACAGAGTCACAGCCCCACAGAGCCACAGTCACAGCAGGATTGAGTCAGACTCACAGAATCACAGAATCACAGCCCCACAGAGTCACAGCAGCACTGTGTCACAGACTCACAGCAGCACTGTGTCACAGCCCCACAGAGTCACAGAGTCACAGCAGGATTGAGTCAGACTCACAAAATCACAGAATCACAGCCCCACAGAGTCACAGAGTCACAGCAGGATTGAGTCAGACTCACAGAATCACAGAATCACAGCCCCACAGAGTCACAGCAGGATTGAGTCACAGACTCACAGAATCACAGCCCCACAAAGTCACAGCAGCACTGTGTCACAGACTCACAAAATCACAGCCCCACAGAGTCACAACTCCACAGAGTCACAGAGTCACAGAATCACAGCAGCACAGAACATCCATCCTGAGCTGGAAGGGACCCCCAGGGATCATCCAGTCCCACTCCTGGACCCAAACAGAAACCCCAACAATCCCAGCCTGGGCATCCCTGGCAGCTCCTGGAGCTCTGGCAGCCTCAGGGCCGTGCCCATTCCCTGGGCAGCCTGGGCAGTGCCCAGCACCCTCTGGGGGAAGAACCTTTCCCTGATATCCAACCTGATCAGCAACAGCAGCTCCCAAGCAGTTTTACTCATTGTTGTCTCAAAGTTCATACTTCTTCAGCCATTGTGTATGTTAAATCCAAGATAAATTTCCAAATGCCATAGATTTTCATCAGGTAAAAAAATTGCTTTAGAAATATTGCTCTCAGTTCACATCAGATAAGAAGCACTAAAATTAATTTTACAGTGCATCTAAACATTACTTTATACATAGAGGGATCACTGTGATACAGGCTGGTCTACCAGGTAAATGCCATCATAGCCAACCTCACACTTGTAAAAACAGCAGCAAAACACCAGTGAAAGACTGGGATAACTCATCAGCTACTGACCAAACTGCTGAAAATGCCCAAGAGCTTTAAACACTGAAATTCATCACATATGTCAAAATTCTGATGTTGAACCATTTACAGAGCGTTGAAAATTGGCAGAGAATAAATACTGAGAGAGGAAAAAACCTCAAAATCAAATAGTCACCACAAACTGTATGAGGGAGGCTGTGAGTTGATGACTCAGAGATTGAGGATGGGTTTGCATATTATACCAATTCACTTCTCATCTGAAACTCCAAAGAACTTACTAATATCAAAACAGTTCATCTGAAAAACAAGCAGAGATTATTTAGCAGAAATAGCAAGGAAAAACTATCTTGTATCAGTAAAGCTGACATGTCAGCAGCTTCTTTGATCAAATTGCAGCTAAACTCAGTGCAAATGTAGTTGCAATATAAAATAAGGCAGGATTGTTTACCTTCAATAGTCTATAAATATCCTTCTAAGGGCAGAACAGCTGCTTTACTGAGAAGTGCACAGATGCAGTTACAACTCCTCATCTATAATTACAAGAATAAACTATATTTCACATTTCTTTCGTTTCCAGGTCTTCGATGTTACATCTGATAGAATGGCAATGAGATGGAGAGAGCAGCACAGGTCAGTCTGGCAGCTTCAGGTGGTTCAGCTTAGCCAGGCCCAGGGCAGGGTCACCTGTGGCCACTGGTCAGGAGGGGACACCACAGGGCAGGGTCACTTGTGACCATTGCTCAGGAGGGGACGCCACAGGGCAGTTTCCTTATGAATGACAGTCATGAAGAATGAAGTCTTCTTATGAATGACAAAAACTGGGGAATTCCAGGAACTGTTTGTAGATTTGATGTGGCCTTTTTGTAGTTGTTCACTTACTAGTTTTTGAGAATATTCAATTTTTTCTGCTCAAGAGGGTCACCTGTGGCCACTGCTCAGGTGGTCCCACCACTTATCAGGTCTGCCCCACCATGGGGCAGAGTTACCTGTGGCCACTGCTCAGGAGGGGACACCAAAGGGCAGTTTTCTTATGAATGACAGTCATGAAGAATAAAGTCTTCTTATGAATGACAAAAACTGGGGAATTCCAAGGACTATTTGTAGATTTGATGTGCCCTTTTTGTAGTTGTTCACTGACTAATTTTTTGAGAATATTCAATTTTTTCTGCTTAAGAGGGTCACCCGTGGCCACTGTTCGGGAGGGGACACCACAGGGCAGGGTCATCCTGCTCAGGGGACACCACGGGGCTGGGTCACCTGTGGCCATTGCTCAGGAGGAGACACCAAAGAGCAGGGTCACCTGTGGCCATTGCTCAAGGGACACCACCATCCCTCTGTGAGGGAGAAATCCCCTGAGGGAGAGGCAGGGCCTGAGGGAGAGGCAGGGCCCGAGCTGGAAGCTGCAGACCCATGGATCCCCCAGGCCGAGGCAGTTTGGGTGCAGCAGCTGTAAAAGCCATTCCCACATTCCCAGTCCAACGAGGGTGTTGGAGCCATGAGGGCTGAGCCCTGCGGGGCAGGGAAGGAGCCCGAGCTGCTGCTGCCTCCCCTCAGCACAGCTCACACCGAGGGCAGCCATAGCCACGGGACGGCCCTGCCGGCCCTGCCGGCCCGGCCCGGCGGGAGACAGCGGCCAGCACTCGGACTCAATGTCCTTGTGGGTCCTTTCCAGCTCAGGATAGGCCATGATTGTCTGAAAAATAAGTGTGGCTCTGTCACAGCCATGTGTGTGTGTGTGTGTGTGTGTGTGTGTGTGTGAGAGGGTGGGCCAGGCCGGGAGCCCCAGTGCACTGAACAGGCTGCAAGCATTGCCGAGTGCCATGGGACTGCTGCCTGCTGCCCAAACGGCTCCTTCCCCTCCCTTTGATCCAGCAGCTCATTTAAAACATTTCTGTCTGTCCTGTGAGTGCTTCCTTGTCATCTCTGGCCAGTCCCCAGTCTGTCACTAATTGGCACCGCTGTTGTCAGGCTTGGGAATGAGGCCAGGGCCAGAATGGGCAAGAAAAATAATCCCCTGCTCATTGCCCAAAAAGGCTGGTTCTCATTGGGATCATTGCTGAAACACACACACGGGAAGGCTACAAAAATCTGCTGCTGCCCCTGTTCTCTGGGAGCCCAGCTCGCTCTCAGGGGATATTGATCTCAATACGCGATTTAAAAATGCATAAAATACATTTTTTTCTCTCTCTATTTGATAGATATAATTATGGCAGTCCCTAGAACAACATGCCTGTTTGTAGACTGCCTTCAAAATCATCTAATTTGTATTGCCAGATGGTATGAATGATTGCTACAGATAAACTTTGGATACGTTCCATTATTAATTGACAGAAGCATGGTCACAGCAGAACACTCATCCCACACTGCCTAGCTGACAATTAATGGTTAAAAGATGAAACTACTGAGGAAAAAATGAGTCCCCTGAGTTCCAAGTCCCATTTTATAGCCTTGAGAACTAAATTTAAATAACCAAAATGTATTATGCTCTCAGATCTCTCTACCAACCTCCTTGCACTTGTGCAATTCCCAGCCCTGCCAATAGCGCTTTACAAACGATGGGATGCAGGCTTGGTGTGCCATCCAGTGGGATGGGATGGGTGGAGTGTGACAGTCTTATGGCAGGTTCAAGAAATCACAGTTGTAACAAGCAAATGTCTCCACTGAGGCTCACTGCAGATGGCTGGTTTGGAGCTCATCTTCCACAGAAAACACAAACGGAGCCATTGCAACAAAGAACACCAAATGCTGGGTGTTGTAGACATGAGACTTGCACTCAGAGCAATGGTGAAGTCACCAGGAAATGAGAAAACCTCAGATCTATGTGTTTTAGAACCCTGATCTCAAATGATCATGTCCTCAGTGAATTAAGCAAAAGCTGAGAAAAAGTCAATTGTTTACTGAATAAATGTTTCATTTTTCAAGCTATTCCACACAATATACACAGACAGAACCTTTTTTAGAAAAGGAGACAAGCTTTCTTAAAATAAATCCCCAGATTTGGGATAAAGAACATTCACCAGTGACACAGACCTAAAATACAAATAGATGATGAAGGATGCACTAAGATGTGAAAAAAGAAAAAAATGCTTTTTAGCTTCTTGACTTGCAATGTTTTTTCCTCTTAGTACCTACTGAACAGCATGACAGATCTTAGAAACAATATTTATACTTATAGCACAACTTTCATCTGCAAACTCTTGCATGTCATATAGATTTGCACACTCCTTTTCATAAACACACATCCTGAGCATAAACCGCTGAAAAGGTAAATAAATGACTTCTCCTGAGGTAGAACAATATGGCAAGCTGGCAGAGAACACCTATATGTGACCTAGAGACTGCTGTGAACAGGGCTCCAGCTGCAGAATGGGTTTTGCTCTACACATGGAATGGCTATAATGATTTGCAGTGGTCACAAATATCCCAGTTCAAAAGCTGAGCTGTGGATCCAGGTCTTTAGTGATGGTAGGGCACTGATTTGGATGTGCAGAAGGTAAACATGCCTGGCAAAAAACCAAAAAAACCAAAAAAAACCCCTAACTTGTGAAGGGCACAGATTTCCTTTTTGTTTTATTTGAGTTCAGGTCCAGCCTCATGCTATGCTCTGGTGTGTTTCTGACCTCGTTCCTCAGGCCTAGGCATGGCTGCCTTTCCTCTGCCTGGGATCTGTGGCATAAACACAAAGGTGATACCCACAGTCAGCATCAGATCTGACTGTTCCCGACAACTCCTGTGATACAGCAACCTCAGGGACTCGAGGACACATCTGTGAGTAGATGTAGTAGCTGCCATCTGCACGAACTGCATTATTTAACTGCATTGGCACTGATTAACATTTGCTGTAACCTATGGTAATGGGCTCTGGGGGCTTTCCATGTCTGCTACACAGTGGCAGCTGATGTCTCCTGCTCCATCCTTAAAACAGGATGTTTTAATTTTTAATGGAGCACATGTTCGATTGGCTATACAAACAGGCTAATCTGCAAAGCATGTGCTCAATAACAAGCCAAGCTATGCAGCCAGAATAACAACACTGCTCTGCCATGCACGAGATGCAAAAGGCTTCCTGCTCTGTGCCACCATGGCTCAGCGCTGATGGTCAAGAGAAATGACTGTGCACGTTCCCCATTTCAACAGCAGCCCTCAGGAACTGCCTGTTCCTCAGCTGCACCTCAGGCTGCCAGCTCATTCTCATTTGGGGAACTGAACTGGAGAGTTGACAAAGGTCAGGTGCCTGGAACAGCAATCATGGGGAGGCAAAGCTGAGAGGGGAGAGCTCGGCCAGGGCTAGCGTGCAGGGGGGAGAAATCAGCTGGTGGGCATTTAGGCAGAGAGCAGAGATGTGGACACTTCTCCAGTGCTGGAAACAATGCATGAATAAAATCCTACACGACTGTTCCTCCTCTCCCATTTCCATAACCCACAGCCACCGTCCTCAGGGCTTGTCTCCTGAAATCACAGTGTCAACATGGAGTGTGCAACAGCCCAGGCAGCCCTCTGACCCTGCTCTGGCCTACATCCACCCATGCACTCTGTTCCTGCTCCCAAGGAGAGGAGGATGCTCCACAGGCCGTGACACAGAGTTTTACCCTGTTCCTGCAGTGTGCAGGGAGGCTGACACAGCCCCCAGGGCCCTGCCCTGAGGGAACATTCCTGGGGTGGGATACAGGCCCTGACTGAAGTCCTGCAGCCAGACAAGGAGCAAAAATCACTTTCACAACAAGAAAATGCTAAAAAAGCAAAAGAGGAGAAAAATAAAGGCAGCAGAATAAGTGTTGACATATTTCTTGGGGAGTCTTAAGCAGATGGGTGGGAATCCAGGAATCTTGGGCCTTCAGGGTGCCTGTGGAAGCTCGTCAGGTTATTAATTTCCCAGACTGAAGGAGTATGCTTCGGTTTCAGATTTTTTTCTTGTAAGAAGAATGTTTTTCACAGTTCAGTAGGGTTTTTATCTGTTTCTTTGAATCACTTGTTACCTCTGACCTGATTTGTCTACAGAATATGTCAAATCTGTAACAAGCACGGGCTGATTAAACAATTAATGGAATGCTATTTTAGGACAGCCTTGTCTTGCACCAAACCTGTACTCATGACTGTTTCTGACACATAAACATGAACTGACCTTTCAAAAAGGTCACTTTTATTTTTCAGTTTTCTTCCATGATGAATTATGCTTTTGAGAAAGACACTAAATTACTGAGCCTTTCATTAGATGTAAGAAAGTTGGAGAAATGTTAAGAGGGATTTCTTTCCTCTGGTCTTCAAAAAGTACACTTAGGAAGCTGTTTCATGACTGCATTAGTAAATACATCTACTGAGCTAATGAACACCTTTTCCTGCCTTAAGATATGAATTTTGAAGATGCTAACTCAATTATCCCCCCCATAAGTGGCCAGCCAGGTCTCAGTGCAAGAACTTCAGCACTGAGAAATGTAATCTGCCTATGGAAGCAATGGATCCATTTCCAGCAGTGTTCTGCTGCCAGAGAACAGACCTGGCATTCACCCTTTGCCTGTGGTTACCCTGGAAGCACATGTGAAAAATCAGACTGTTATTGCTCATTTTAGGGTTTTGGAAGGTGATGGAATATTCCAAAAAACACATATAAAAAGCATTGTAAATTCTCTGTGAACTCAGAAGAAGGGGTAAAACATCCTCACACAGCAACCTAAAATCCCATTTGGTGAATGCTGCTCAGTCCTGGGTGGAACAAGAGAAATCCCAGCCCGAGCTGAAATGCTCCATCTCCCTCCCAGCAGCATTATCAGCCTGAGCTGAGCTCCACAACAATATCTAAATCAGTGAGGGCAGTATTAGAGTTTAAAGATAAAGCAAGTATTGATTGGTGTGCTGAGGCCCAAGCTTTGAACCCTTTTGATAAGAGACCTTGTCTATTTGAGAAGTCAAAAGCTCCCAGGATTGTAACCAGATTCTGGGCAGGCACAGTCTCCTGCCATGTGAGGGGGCAAACAGAAGATCTCTGGTTACATTTCCTTCTATCACAACAGCCCTTATCATGTATGAAATAGTCCCCAGCACAGCAGCAATTGTGTGAGCCCAGCTCTCAGGCAGTCTGGGGAGAGAAAACCAAAGCCATGGAATTGAGGTCTCTGCACTACACATTGAGAAAGCTGACTCCAGCTCATCTGTAACTCAGGAAGGTTTAGTCTGCCCTACAGAAACCAAAACGCTGCTACATTAATGCACAAGGGTGTCCTTTCCATCAAGTTTCTTAATTAGCTTATCTGGAGAAAAAACTATACCAATCAAATTAAATATTAATCACATATAAACTGCTGATCACAATCAGCTGGGGGTTCACGCATGCAGAACGTTGGGATCGCAGTGTGATTTCTTTTCCCTGAGAGTTTCCTCCTGCTCTCTTTCCATTGCAAATTTAGCAAATTCATACAAGAAACAAAGCCTGAGTTTTCAAGTACAACATGAACAACAGACCAGAAGTTTTTCTACACTAAAATATTGAACTAAAAATCCAGTTCCTTTAAATCTTTCTAAATCCTTGCCTCTGATTGGGTTCATTAATAAACATGCTGGTTTTGTTACAGGGAGTGACATATGGCATAATCCGCTAACAGGAAGAAGTATTTTGCATTTTATTGTAGAAAACAAACATGCAAACAGGTTTTCACAGATGGCTTTCTTAGCTTCTGGGAGGAAAAAAAAAGCTTAATAATGCTTGAAAACAATTCTTTCCCCCCCCCCTCTTATAAGAGGAGAAGGAAAAAAAATTGACTAGAACTGCTTTTCAATTAAAGTAAGTTCTACTCTAGATATCAGCTGTGCCCCAGCTTCCTTCATACTACTGCTGCTTCTTTAGTTATGCATGAAATAAAAGCCTATCAACTTGCCAGTATCTGACAATATGTGCCCAGGGAAAAAAACCAAAAGGAAACTAAAACAAAAAACCCTGGGTGAAATTCTTGTCTTTGGTTAACTGCTGAGTGCTGTGAGAAAACCACCAAAGTAACCACAGAATGCTTTTAATCAGGAGGGATTTGGATCTCAAGAACTAGACCTCTGCCCATATTCCCTTATCACACTGCTGGCTTGATCACGTGTGAGGATATGAAATCTACAGTCCATAGCATTGGAAAAAGAGTGTATTATTTAAAATTTAAATTACAAATAAGCTGCAGTAAGTCTGAGAAATACTTCTGTACCCATCGCAATACTTGCAAATGTAAGGCACCTTTCTCTTCTGGTCATTGTCCCTCAGACTTGTGATGCTGTTCCCTCACCACCTTCTCTCTGCAGCTGCTTGGGAACAACACAGACCTCACCCTGGAGCTCTCTGTGTGAGATTTGCAGGATCATTTTGCAGTTCTGTCCAGCATATCCAGCCCTGTACAATCCCAAGGCAGCCCAGTTCTCTGCCCATGGCATGAACACTCCTTGCAGCAAGCACAGAGCTCCCTGCCTGTCTGTGAAGACTGTGATGTCTGCAAAGAACCACCAAGGATTATGGCCCACTGTAGTGCCCCAAAGCTTTTTGAGATCTGATGTCAAATGAATCCTTTAGAATACCTACTATTTCCACCTGATTAAACCTCTGCCCAGAGAGGGAGGTGATTCCTTCCCACAGGTGACGGTGAAGTTGTCCCTAACAGTGAGAGAAATGTTTGAACAACTTGTTTGCCTGAGCTTGCACATTTCCACCCTCCTCTGACCAGAAAGAAGGCTGCAAACCCAGCTGCCAGCCTGTCTAGTGGAAGGTGTCCCTGCCCATTGCAGGGAGGTGGAATTGGGTGATCTTTATAAGGTCCCTTCCAACCCAAACCATTGGCAGATTCTCTGACCTGCTCTGAGTAGTACAGAAACCAGCACAGAAACCTTTCCTGCACTCTGCAATGCTGCAGCTGTCCCTTCCTCACCCTTGGTGGAGGAGAACTGTTCATCCATAGAAAGGCTGAAAGCTGTGGCAGTTCTGCAGGTGAGGTAACAGTGGCATCAGGAAGGGTCCTGCCTGTTAATTTCCAGTTTTATCCCCAGGACTATACCAGAAGAGAGAAATACTCTTTCCAACAGGAAGAACAGTGAGTTCCAAACTCCTACAACCCCCTTGCACTTTGGAAGGTCCCACACTCCCTAGGGGAGCAAAGCCTAGAACATTTGTTATTGCCACACCAGTCTCACGGAGTAGGAAAGACCCAGTTTCTGTAGGATGGGAAAAGGGGATCAGCTCAATCCAGGGACTGCAGGATTCAGGTTTGCCCTGTGCTAAAACACAAACCCAGTGTTACAGAAGTTCCCTGCATTAGGTGTGCTTAAGCACTTGTGTTATTTAGGTGGTGAAAGCAGCCAGCCTAATCCCTGTATCTCTTTCGCATAAGGAATCTGAGCTGACAGCATTTAATCAGCTCCAAATTTACACTACTGATACCTTTTCCATTTAATCACGACTGCAGCCTTTTGAGAAGTAATTCCCTTTGGTTAAAATTAACAATGACAGGCTGTGTTTTTACACACTGTTGAAATGTGTAAAACAATCAGATGGAGAAAAAAAAATATGCCCTCCTTTTTCCAAGCTGATTTACGATATATATGCAAACCCTATTAAAGTTAAACCATGCTTTTCAACGAAATGAGGATTTCCAACAAGCTGCTCTCCATTTTATTTAAGGATCCCAATGACTGATACAAACAGTGGTAATCAGCTCTATTGCTAATACAGGATATTTGGGCTGAGAGATAACACTTAACCCCTAAGTGAGAAACAGCTCATAAATCACAGCCACTTTGTGGGGAAACTTAAGACCCTCTCTTGTGAGCAGAAATCAGATGATATCCTGCTGAGACCCATTATACTCCTTTCTCCAAAATCTAAAGGTTAAATATAAAGAGAAATTAATGTAGAGAAGGAAGGAGATCAGGGGAAGTGGGGACAGGAGTACGTGGCTAAGAGGAATGCAAATACCTACATAACTGGGTTAATCCTATCACGACAGATAAGACAAAACTGGGCAGGATGTGGTTACAGCTTGGAGAAAAAGCTCAGTTCTGGGGAAGTGGCAGGACCTGGCAGATGCCTTCTCACTGCCTCAGATGTAGGATACACCCCCACACCTCCCAGCACCTGCACAGAGGCAGCAGCACAAGTCCCTGCATGTCCCAGGTGTGGGGACACGAAGGGCACATCAGGCTGTGCAAGGCTGTGGCTGTTACAAGCTCTGGGATAATGGGATGCCCAGAGCTGGAAAAGGCATTGGAGCCCACCCTTGTCTGGAGAAAGCAACCCTGACTGGCAGCAGACATGGAGCCAAACTGACAGGTACCACGGGTCACCTGGAATCACAACAAACAGGATGAATGTGAGGTGAGAACTGGAAAGTATTGATTTAACCCTCCTAAATGAAGAAACACAGAAGTCCAGTGAGGAATTTCTCTGTGTCCAGCACTAACAACAATGTTAAGAGACAGAAGCTCAGTGGATTTGCTGGGAGGTCCTGTCCCACTGCAAATCAGCAGCAAGGTTTGAACTGGTTCATCTCAGCCATCAAATACTGCCCCAAACTGCTCAATCACAACCTGCCAGCTGGAAATCATTCATTGTAGCTGCTCCCTCGAGGATTCTTCTGTGCTTTGACCATGGAAAAGAGAGGTAAAAACCACTACCAGCAGCCTCCACAGCCAGGGACTGTTGGTGTCTCTGCAGGGCCCAGGTTCCAGTGTGTCTCCCTGGTTGTGGCACAGGTGTGGATGTCACAGGGAAACCCCCAGGAATGAGAACACCCTGGTATGATGAGGTGTGGGGTTTGCAGGAGAGCAAACACAGAGGGGATGTCCCTTTGGAGAAGAGCAGAAGAACCCTTGGAATGTCCCTTTGGAGAAGAGCAGAACCCTTTGGGTCTGTTGGTTTTCCTGCCTCCCAGCTGCACCTCTTACAGGGTTTATCACCCTGGGGCTGTGGGCTATGAGCAGCCAAGCCCAGCTAAAGCTGTGGAACTCTTGTTTTTCTGGGAGCTGGTTGGAACTACGTTGTAGATAAACATGGACATTTCCTCCAAAGATTACACTCCACTACAACTTTTTCTGCCTGCGTGTGCTGCTTGCAGAATGTTGAACTTGTTTCCAAAATAAATAGCTCCCAAAGAGGGTTTAATAGGGTTTGCTGTTTTCCAGAGGAAATAGATTGCAAACAAACTGTTTCCTGCTCCTATTTCAAACAAATTTTAGTCCAATTATTTTCTTTTTTAGCATAAAGCTAAATGGACTATTCTGCCCTGTCCCTGACTGAGTCCAAGCGTAATTTCTTTTGATTATGCTTTTATGTTGCAAAATGCAGGGCTCTGGCGACAGAATGGATGGCTTGGGGAGACGGGCAGCAATTTTTTTCTCCTTTTTTATTTTTTCCTCTTTATTTTTTTTAAGTGTGCCAAAGCTTGTCAGCGTTCACTTTTGTGCCTGCTGTGCCTGAATAAAAACACTGAAGGAGGTAGAGGGTGGGAGGGAGGGAAAAACCCCTAAACAAAATAAGCACTGTCCCCCATGCCCAGAGGAGGCTGGCACAGAGGTGGGCAGAATTCAATAGCCTCTATGTAGGGCATATCTCAAGCACTGGATGAAGCCTGATTTCCGTTTTCTCCTTATTATTCTTACTGGGTTTATTTTTTTCCCTTAATCCAGTATTATTTTTTTTTCCCCACTGGAGCAGTGACAATTAGTAGCAGTGGGGAAGGGAAACCTTGGCAGATTTCCCGTCCTGACCTTTAATCCAAAACACAACTACACAACTTGTGGTCCAAAAGCTTCCTAAAATAAAGCTCCATCCTTTTCTTTGTTTAATTTATACTCCGTGTTGATCAGAAAAGGGAAAGGCAGGGAAGGCGCCCTTGCTCCTCTTGATGGGAGTTGAATATCATCATGCTCCTGCTATGGTGGGGAAAGCTGGAAATTTGTCACTGTCTGGGGTAGTGGGGTATTACCAAGAACCAAACCTCTGATTTCCTTGAAGATAAAGACCTTTATTTTGGCTGCAATGTAGGAATGTACAAAACATGTTCTCATCTTCCAAGTCAAAGAAAGAAAGAAAGAAATCTGTTTCTATTTGTCTGGCTGTCTATAGCCCAGGGGTAATAAATTCTATTGCAGGGACAAGGATGAAAACCAATGTTTTTCATTTTTGATATCTGGATTAAAAAGAAAAAATCCAAGAAAAATCTTTATATGCCAGAGTCCGAATCAGCCTGCAAGGTCCTTCACAGAGGGAACCCTGGTGCAGGTCCTCAGCAAAGGCACCACCTCCTAGGCCTAATTACAGACAATTTTTTATATATATTTTTACATCTTTGACAGATCAAGAGAGAGGCATGTGCCTTGGTAATTACAGCACAAGTCTGGAAGGTTTCATTTTTCTACTGATTTGTAGTAATGCCTTGGGGCAAGTCACTTAATGCCTCTGCTAAACTTTCTGCTTGGGATCAGGACCCCAGTTATACAGTAAGACTCCAGAAGGAGAGAAGGAATGTCTGTGAGCATCTCCTCAGGAGGGTTTGATGTGTTTACTTGGAAAACCATATCTGGATGGGCTTTTCAGTCTGGGAAAGGCTGCAACAATGGGTGTTGTCTTAGTCTGCATATCAGATATGAAATTGTAGCACTGCTTGGGCTCATATCCACAGAAAAAAAGATTTTAATCAGAAGTCCTCTTACTTATCTGCAAATAATTTGCTCCTGGAAAAGCAGAGCAGCTTCCAGTCTATTCCAGGTTCATCTCACACTTGCCCTGTGCTGCTTCTCAGCACGAAAATAAATTCTACCTCTAAGAGCCAACAGATGCACACGACAGGTTCCACCTGATATACAGCAAAAGGCCTTGGGACACATAAGTGACTACCAAATACCTGCTAGAGAGAGAGAAACTCAAACTCTTCTGTGGCTTTTAACTTAATATTTCTTAATTAAAATAAAATTGAAGAGATGGGAGAGAAAAAAAATCCAGCCTTTAATTGTGTCAGCCACGGAAGAAATCTGAGATTGAGGGCTCCAGAGAAGAGAAAGTCCTTTTGGATTAAAACTCTACATTTTATATTTTATCTCCAAAAGGCTATAAATGAGGTTTGGGATTTAAAAAAGATTTCATATGATTTTGTAATTACCCAAGTTACTATTACCTGATTAACACAGGAATCCTAATAGTCTGTTGCACTTTCATTTCTCCAGTTGTGGTTGTCATGGGGCTTGGCACCTGTCACCTGTTCATTTACAGGCATTTTAATTAACCTACATTATGTATGCTTTTTTTTTCCCTTGGATTTAGTGCCTGAATTTCATATTAAAAAATAAAGTTAATAGCTACCTGAAGGAGGGCTGCTGCCAAAACATTCACAGTCAATTCTGCCACATCCATTTACCAGTACCTGTCACAGCTGAGCATCCACCAGCGCTTCATTGCAAGAAGTACAGGGTAGAATAAATTCCTCCTTCAGTGATATAGGCCTGACACCCAGCACTACAAATGTAGTTTTTTATGTGTAGCTGTAGACAACCTGGATGTGCCTTGTTACATTTGGACATACTTTATGGGTCCTAATTCAGACAAAAAATCTTTTTGATTTTGGCTGAATATTGACAGAAGAATCAGACCTTCCCCTTTGAGAACATAATCCTAGGGAAAGGAGTAAAGAGATAAAAATATCAGTAACAAAATTCCATCAAGTTAAATGGTTCCCCTCAGCCACTCAGAGCAGGTTGTTTCCATGTTTCACCAACCATTGTGCCTGGACTGGCTTCAGAATGTGGCATTTACCCCAAAGATGAGGAGTGGCAGGTCAGGTCCCAGTCCCTTACACCAACTCCAGCACAGGTTTCACTGCAGAGCCGCCCAGCCCAGCCCACACAGCAGAAGGGCAGCAGGTGGGAGGGATGAGCAGACACTTCCTCCTGTGCAAATCAGCTCCAGGGCCCTAAGAAAGGTCCCTGGCTGGGAAGGGCACTGAGAGCCACCCCTGGGAAGGTCTCCTGGGTCCTGCAGAAAGACTGTGCTAACACTTGGACAATTATTGCAGGGAACTGGGTGCTCCTTCACCTGCTAGCACAGACCAGCCCTTAACTGCCTACACTTTTACAGTGGCCTGTACGAGACAGGGAGAGGCTCATCTGTGACATGCAGATCTGAAAGAAGTGCAAAGCAGCAGTGAGTATTTACTGAGTATTTACTGAGTTTTTGCTGAATGTTTACTGCTCCCCCAGCTGTGTCAAGGAGCTCCTCACACCACTAAACCTGGCCCTTCCCCGCTGAGCTCTGTCCCTCTCAGTCTGACTCTTCTTCCCCTCTGGGTGGAGTTAACCTGCCCCAACAGCAAGGCCAAAATAAAGGAAACAAGCTGCCAGAGTCAGCCACTTCCCTCAAAAACCAGTTTTAATTTTCCAAGAAGATGCACTGTGCTCTGCACTGTGAGAGTAACCAGGCTTGGGTTCTGATGGTTTCCAGAAGTGTGTTTGCAGTCCAGCTCCCAGGGTGAGTGACCCCCTCCTGCTCTCTGAGCAGGGATGCATTTGGAAGCACACTCGGGTTACCAGCAGCGTGTTTTGTTAGAATTAACAATGATAATGTCAGGAGGGCTCTAATATGTTAGTTAATATGAAGCAGTTAAAGAGTTTTTTCATTTCACACAGGCCCATGATGATCCTCAAGGCTGACAGATGAAGACACATGCATGGAGGAGAGACAGCGTCGGTGATTATGGATCTTATAACCCACTTGGGCCATTAACTCTAGGAATTGTCAGTATTCTGCCCCTTCCAGAAGGAATTCACAGGTTGGTGTAAATGCAACTGCAGAATTTTTGCAGTGACAGCCCCTGCCTGACAGCAGCTCTCAGACCCTAAATGGAGTAAAGAGATAAAAAATACTCTGTAGTATTTGACAATTCCACCCTCTCAGGAGGCCAGGCTGGAGGACAGCAGTAACAAAGCAGGCCCAAACCAGTGTGAGCCCCATGCTGCTGCACATGGAGGAGTTAGCAGTGCTCTGAGACAGACTGGGGGCACAGCACAGCCCAGCACAGTTTATGGGGAAATGTTTGTGGTTTAAATCAGATAATCAATACACACCTAATCACATACAACTGTCCCTTTTGACAACAGGTAAACAGAAATTACTTGTTGATTGGGTCTGCCAGCACCAGAATACAGTTTCCAGGGAGACATGATCACTAGGAGGAAGGATGGGAAGACACAGAGCACCTCTCTACTGTGCAGGCATGGTACCTACCAGCCACAGTGTTAAACTTGGCACAATCCATGGATGGAACTCAGGAGAACAAACTCTCTGATCACATCAACATGAATAAATAGATGAGACCTCACCACCCAAACAGTGCAGAGAAGGACTAACCCTCAGTCAAAGAGGCCACCTGACTGTGCACCAGGAAATTGCTTTATTCATTCATTCATTCAAATTCTTCTTCAAAACCTGTTCCTGGTCCCACAGATACAGGGACACAGCAGCCCCAGCTGATAAAGCCAGCAGCAGCAGCAGCAGCAGCACATCGCCCCTCGGTCTCACACCTCACAGCTCCAGGAAAATTAATAGGGAGCCTGAATCAAGTCCTTTAAAAATGAAAAGGAGAGCAGAGCTCCAGGAAGCTGATGGCAACATTGATAATGAAAACACAGAAGACATTTCATTTAAGACAAGAACTCCAGCTTGCTTGGAACAGGAGGGAATTCTGCCTGCTCGCTATTCCTCTGTTCTCCCCCCTCACCTCCTGTGTACCATCAGCTCCTTCTCTGCTCACACTCCCAGCCCTTTGTTCAGCCCTTAGAGCCGAGTCTGGGGCTGGGGATGGGAGATGGGGACAAGGGGGAACTCGAGCTGGTGCTGGTTTGACAGCTCAGCACTTTAGGGGGAAGAGCCGGGCTCTGCTCTCCAGCCACCGCGCACAGATGTCAAACGGCTGCGGAGCGCGGGGCCAGCCCCCAGATCTTAATTCTTCAAGGATTAATTGTCAAGATGAGCTGCACTTCAGTACAGAATGAGAGAAGAGCTTTTTCCTTTTAGCATCAGCGCTGCTCCTCAGAGCCTGGATCTGAGCCATCCCTCCCCTCGCTGTTTGCCCCTCCATTCCCGGAGCCATCTTTGCCTGCAGTGCCTCTTGCATCAACAGCCAGGCAAGTACAGCTGGGAACTCTCCCAGGGCCCATAACTTCAACTGCACACAGTCTCCTGCTCCAGGCAATGATCTGCTCTGCTTCTTCCTACTTCAGCAGCTCTTTCTCACTAGCAAGAAGGACAATAAAACCCCCCAACTCCATCTCCCCAACCGTGATCCTGAATGTTCTGCATTTGTGTCAGTGCCTTTGAGTCACGCAGGAAGCGTGGCCACCAGGAGAGGGGGGGCTGCCAGGCAGAGCCAAGGACTCGCAGTTCAATCCACCTTGCCAGCAGCAAAACAGGAGCATAATTCTTACCACAGCACTTCAGAGCAGGGGCAGGGAACACCAAGGGAAATGTCACCACGACTGGGTGCATGAGGTGAATGTGACCCTCTAAAATTAGCAGGAACTCGCACATCCCCTTTTTAGTGCTGCAATAATTCTCCCCGAGTAGGGAAAATAAAGACTGGAGCATACGGTTTCTATCTGTGCTGCACAGAAACTGATTAAAAATGCTAACAACCATGATTGTCCAACAACCAGGAGCTCCCAAGAGGCTCATACACACAGATGGTGATTAGTTTGGGATGGCCAGAACAATCACTAGTACCATGTTGCAGTAACACCCACAGACTATCTGTCACAGTCCCAGGAGACACTTAAAGGCTGTTTACTTCATACAGTTAACTTGAACCATAAGCTTTACAAGCCTCTTTGATACATTTTTAATCACTCTCCTCGTAAACCTATAACATTTCCCTGCACTGGTACATGGTTGGGTTCTGTGTATCACAAACTCCTCATCAGGCTGGAGGGAGGATGGCAGTGACATTCCTGGCGAGTCCACTGTGTCACTGCTGCCCAGAGCCCCATGTCACCTCTGCCACAATGCCCCATGTCCGCACCGTCCACACCCACCATGTCACTGCTGCCTGAACTCACTGTCACTGCTGCTCAAACCCACAATGTCACCTCTGCCCAAACCCCTGTGTCCATTGCCCAATTCCACTGTGCCACCTCTGCCAGAATCCCCCGTGTCACCACTGCCCAAACCCACTGTGTCCCCATTACCCAAACTCCCCTTCTCCCCGCTGCCTGAACCCCCTGTGCCCCACTGCCCAAGCCCACCACGTCACTGCTGACTGAACCCACCATGTCCTCACTGCCCAAACCCACTGTTTCCAGTGCCCAAACCCACCATGTCCTCACTGTATGAACCTCGTGTGTCCCCACTGCCCAAGCCCACCACGTCACTGCTGACTGAACCCACCATGTCCCCACTGCCCAAGCCCAGGGCTCCCGCTATGTCCTGAGCCCCCCCTGCTCTCCTGACAGATATGATCCAGCACAGCTCTCCCTGGCAGTGCCAAAATCAAGACATTGAAAGTGGCCATGTAACAAATACTAAAATGTGATGTAACAAATATTAAAATTGCTTATCTTTGAAGATTTCCATTTCCCAAATACTCTGGGTAAGTGGCTCTGGGTAAGTCAATGCTTGCACTAGGGCTGGTGCAGGGATTGGGAGGGGTTTTTCTGTTAGGTCCAATATCCCGAATGTTTCTGAGCACTTTGTGCATTGTTGCTGCCAGTACTGTATTTCTTCCAGAGATCATAATCTTTCTTTAAACAACATGAACAGTTTTGTAATTTAGACCTCTCAAAGAAGAATCTCCAAACAGCAAAGCAGCCCTGCCCTCACCCCCCAGGCAAAGCACAGGGTCTGGAGGCTGCAATCCATCTCACGTGAGCAAACAGGGCTGTTTGTCCAGGCAAAGCCCCGAGTGCAGGGAGGAATTAATCACTGCTAAAACCTTGTCCAGAGGCAGGGCTGGGGAAGCAGCCCCAGACACCAAGCTTAGCTCTGTCAGGGCAGTGATTGCCCCGGGGAGCTGGTGCAGTGAAGTCACCAGGAAAGCAGGTTAATTTACAGCACTGGGACATGTGGGGCTGTGCAAAGCCACTTCTGCCGCCGCCCTCACTGGTGTAAATTTAAATAACTCCCACAGAGAAATCCAAGATTCACACTGAGCAAATGTTAGTAGACTCTACTTCTCCTTTGTTGTCAGTTTTTCTCCTTTAATTGCCTCATCTGTTTGGAGAGAATATGTGCCCACAAATGGATTTTTTTTGATGTTTCCTTTGCCACCTATAAAGTTGTTTCTGCTTCTGTCCCTTACCCATATGAGATCACTTCCCACCTCGGGGCAGTATGAGGTAACCCAGTTTAGAGGTCTCAGGACAGATCTCAGAAACTGAAAAGTCATGGATTCACTTGGGGACCTTCAGTGAGTGAAAATGGGATGGGGTGTTAGTGCCCTGTTCGGAGAAGTGGAACGAAAATATTGAAAAACCGAGAGACAAATTAAATGTGAAGGAATCAATCAATATACAAGTCTGAAAATGTAAAATCCTACAGTACAGAGGTGTCAAATGGCATTATGGATAGGTATCTCAGCTGTTGTGTTAGTGCTGAAAATAATTCTTTCTTTGTAGAAAAGATGAACAAAAGACATAGTTCCAATAAGAAGTATCTTAATACCAGAGAAACTTCCTGTATTTATTAAAAATATAGATTACTTTAGGAATTTGATGCAGATTTTGAAAAGCAGAACTCAATTTTATGCTGTTGGGGAGCCTTGGGTATTTCATTATCTAATTTTAAAACATATCACAGACTTGTAGCTAGAAGCAATTAAAAACATAAGTATTGGAAATTTCCAAACATAAAGAAACACCAGACAATATTTGTTTTCACTTTATTTTTGCTTCTACTCACACATTGCCAGTCTGAAGTGTAAGAATCTGTACTGGCATCTCCATAGCATTACCTGTCACGAAGATGTCCAAGCCTTTTTTTATCTCAGCTTTGCCTTGTAAAGCCTTGTGAAGACATTAAATTAGATATTGTTTAATTTAGCATCCCATGGCTGTCCAACCCAGCCTTATGGAACCACGAGAGCTCCCACTGTGAGTGTGGGGCTTGCACACCTGCAGTGCTGGTGGGACCTCTCACACTCTGTGAAGCTCTGCAGTTCCTCTTCCTTATAGACCCAAGATCCCAAATGAAACCCAAACCCACCCCCAGAGCATGGTTGGTGTGTGCAGACACCTACAGAGGGCTGGGCCAGCCCTGTGCCCATCACTTCCCCGTGTGCTCCTGTCTGTGCATCCAGCTGCTCTCATCTCCTGAATGGTGAGGTCCTGACAGGCCTCTCTTGGTTCAGCACCTCCCAAAATGGGCTCTTGTCTGTCCCTGGACATCCAGGGAACATTACTAATTCCAGAGTGATGCTGGCACCCAAATTCAAGGAGCCTGAACAGTGTGAAGGCCACAGCAAGGCTGTTCAGTGAGGCCCTGTCACACTGGAGCTCAGTAATCCCTGGGGTGACCAAACTCGTGTTTGGTGTAAGGCAGCAAAGCCACAGCAGGGTGAACACAGAGCAGCCAGCCCTGCCCTGTGCCCCCACCACCAGGCAACACTTCCTCCTCCATGAGTCTCCTTCCACATGGCACCACAGCTCTGGGCCCTGTTTCCAGAGGCAAATACTAACACAGAGAAACTCTTCTCCACCCAGCTTGCATAGATGGGAACGTATTGCCCAATCCAGCAGCCAAAATGATTAATGGAAATGTGCCTTGCTTACTTCTGAGCTCTCTACTCCCCCACTCACACATAGACATAAACTTTTACAGCTTTGGCTACTTAAGATCTTAACCAGACGATCTGCACAGGGTTATAAACCATGGTAGGAACCCTCAGGCAACAGGGGCCCCACATTAGCAACCACTTGGCATTGAACAATTAGATTGATACTCATCAATCATTTACTTGAAAAGAAGAAGAAAATATATTAAAAGGGACTGCAGGGGATTTATCTTCCCATACTGATAAATTGTTAAAAATTAATGAACTAGAGCAACTCTGAAGGAAAAGTAAAGCAAACCCCCCAAAAACCTCAACCACCACAAAATCCCCACAGGCCCTCAGAAAGCTCTTAAAGGGGCTCCTGTGTTAAAGATACTTTGTCCTCTCTGGCCTGATGGGCTTTTTCCTTTTGTTTTAGTGTGTGTCTGGTAATGTTGATGATATTCTCCATCCTCTGGTCTTTCCCTGGCACTTGGCATCCCAAGCACAGAATCACTTTTTCGTTTGTTCCTGGAGGAAAGGAACAAACACCACAGTTTGCAATCCTTGTTCATCAACCAGTTCTGACCTGCATATGGGCACTGTTCTTAATTTGGCAGAAGGCTATTTAAGAAACTTCCCACCCCTTTCTATCCTTTAAACTGTCAAGCCCTGCAGCACAGTTAGAGCCATGAAATTCAGCAAGGTGCCCAAACTTTGTGTGATACAAAGCTCCCTGGCAGCTTACAAATAGCCCGAGGGCTGTGCAGAGCTCACATTAAACAGAACAGATTGCAGCTGCCTCCCCATCACACAGAGTTGTGGGCACGGAGATCAGAGGTCCCGTCAGTCACTGCTCTGCACAGGCCCTGCCACTCTGTCTGCTGAATCTCTGCCTGTGTCATTGCTGATCATCAAAAACATGTTCATTTTATTTCCCTTTCATCTGACTCAGGCGTCCTCGGATGCAATAATAGGGAAGAGCTGATGGGGAATGCTGGCCATTCCCTGGTGCAAGAGGAGATCATTCAGGGCTGCTTTATTTCCTTGTCTGTGCTGTTACACACAGGAATGATGCTGTTCTGCAGACTCCAGAACAGGCTTTGTTTTGGGAGCTCTGTGAGAACTTTGTCCATGTGCTGCTGACTCCTCACAGCACAGGGATTGCTGCTGGGGATATGGATGTGTGTGTTGTGGGCAAACTGCTGAAAATATTTACATGCTGGAAGTGCCAACCCATGTTGACAAAGCAGAAACTCATGTTTCTACTGTTGATCCCTTTCATGAGTAAAGGAAATGGGGAAAAAAAAAACCTGAAGGAAAACTAAACTAACCGACCAACAAACAAAAAAAAAAAAACTCAAGGGGGATTTTTTATATTTATCAAACCAAAAGATTCAGTTCTGAATGTTATTATGAAAATAAGGAGGTTTTTAGATTGAAAACCAGATACTTGTAGTCACTCCTGATGATTTTTTTTCCCATCAAAAAGACACCACTACACCAGAAAAAAAGATCCATGAGCAATTCCTTTTTCATGACAGAATTCAAAACATTGAAATTCCCTATTTTTACTACATAATAGTGTTTCATTTCCAAAGGAAAAGAAGTATTGAAGTTGTGTCCAAAATGAAATTAATCCAAATACAGTAAAATCTATTTACCATTAAAGAATGTTTTTTTCAGTCCCCCCTGGATTACACTATAGGCAAATAAAATTTGTCCTTCCTGCTCCCTTGTATGGAGCTTTTTCTACGAACATTCTCTTGAGAAATAGCCACTCCCACCCTCACTGTGTCCATGGCAATAACAGACAAGACCCCCAAAGACTAAACATAAAAGATCATGAGAAGGATTCAGACTGAAAAGGGAATAAAGGGAATTAACCCCCCCATGTTTGCATGTACATATGTGTGTCTGTACATACCAGCCCATGTGCACTGAAGGACACAAAGATTGATTTAATTTTCAGCTGCTCACAGATGGCAACTTCCCATCCTGGCTCCCATGAATCATTCAAACCTTCCTCTGCAGCCTCCCAGATAAGACTGAAGCGATGCAAGAGGCCTTGAGCCAGCCCCTTTGCACACAGGTGAAATCCACCTAAATTCTTCATTATGTAGGGAAGAAAATGAAGCCTATCTAATAAAATTAATAGCAATAATAATACTTTGCATTGCTAAAATGCCTTCCAGCTCAGGAACTCAAGGCTTGATAATTAATGTCTCTTTAATTTTATTTCTATCGATTAAAGATCCAGCAGAACAAAAAAAGGAGTCTATTAAGAAAAGCTAATGTGATTTTCAGGAGGAGCTGGTTACAGGGAGGAGCAGGGATGCTGCCACTCGGGCTGCACAGACAGACATCTAGACAGTACACATGTCCATACATTCCCTAAATTAGCACACCCTCCACTCGGCGGTTGTTCGGGGAAATTAGGCGGTTGTGTATAACTGTAATGAGGTCATACAGGGTCTGATCTCCACTGGGATTTAATTAACTCTGAATCTTATAAATATTGTGCTGAATTATCGTTAAATTTGCATAAAGGTTAGAATCGAGCTGGACCAGCCCCATTTACCAGAGAGAGCTGAAAATAAAACCTCGGAGTAAAGACCCTTTAAACAATGTTTTTGTATTGCAGTACAGCCTTGTTTTGCTCTGGGACTGAAAATATATTTAAGGGGAAGGAAGGTTGAGAGGGAGGGGAAGAAGGAGGCTATATTTCACACAGACTTTCTAGATAACTTCAAACAGACTAATAGAATGGTGGTTTGCAGCCCAGAGATAACCCGTTCCTCCAATGGCCTTACTCTCAGTAAAAGGAGATGGTATCAAATATATACACGGTTATCAAGAAATCTTTTCCTCTTTTTTATTTTTTATTATTGAAGTAATGCCAGACATGAAATACCATTGCCAGGCAGACCAGAATGACAAAAACTGTAAAGGTGGAGGCACAAGCACTAACTCTGCTCCAGAGGAAAGTAGGGCTGTGGCCTCCTTTCCAAAAATTCCTGCTCAGATTTTACCCAGGCACAAGCCCTACTGTTTCTGAGGAGAACCAAGTGAAGATGACACAGGGAACTGCAAGATTAAGTACCACTCACAACTTCATGTACATCAAGGCCAGGTTGCATGGGGCTTGGAGCAGCCTGGGATAATGGAAGGTGTCCCTGGCCGTGGCAGGGGGTGGAACAAGATGGACTTTAAGGGTCCCTTCCAACCCAAACCTTTCTGGGATTCTCAATTAATTTTTAACTACTGTCATCCAAACCAAAGCCTTTGGAATGAGGCAGGGGCAACAGAGCCATCCCTAAGTTGTTGCTTGGCTACTGAGGCAAGAGGGATAGAGCTGGGAAAGGAGACAGGCACAGCTGCCCTGGGCTCAGGCTCTGGGCTGCAGGGGCAGCCAAAGGGCAGCTGGAAGGGCCACAGGTCCTTCCCAGCCCTGCACCTCCGGGGCCAGCATGCTGTGGCTGTGGCTGTGGCTTTGTTTGTCTGAGCATGTAGAAACAGCAGCAGCTCCTCTCATGGCTGCACTGCACCACTGAACTTCCACTCCAGAGCCATGTAATTCCTGGGCAATATTCCTGCTCACCAGCAGCCCCTGGCCAGCCAGGCCAGACTAATCCTCTGTCTGCAGGACCTGCTGGGCCTTGCCTCCATCCTGCCCTGCAGCAGTCCCACAGATGTGAGCCAGCCCCTGTGTCCTGGCTGGCCTGTGGGCCTGCAGAGCTCCAGTGCTCCTGCCAGGGCTCCAGAAGCTCCAAGGAAGGTTTTCCTCTCTGCCAGAATGTAAAGTGCTGTTCAAGAACAGCTCTCTGTGCTGACCACAGGCCCTTGGATCTGCTCAGTGATTGTCCCAAACCCCTCTGGCACCAGTGTCAGCCCAGGCGTGTCACAAATGGCAAAGCAGAGCTGACATGCCAGAACCCTGGCCCAGGGCATGAGCTGGCATGGGCACATGGACAGGGGAGGAAGGGACAGCCTGCAGAAATCACTGATGGATGAGGCCATCCAGAGATGTTACAGCACCTGGAGCAACCTTGCTGAGTGAGGTGATGACAATAAAGCTCCCTGGGGCCAAACCTGCACTGGAAAGCAGACAGGTTCACCTGGGCTGGATCACATTCCTTTGGGTTTCACTTCCCCTGGCACTGCACTCAGAGCATGCTGGAGCAATTGGCTCTTTCATCCCTTGCCCTGCTACATCTCTGGGTGGGGAATGCTTTGGAAATGACTTGAGGTAACCTGCTAAGGAATGTGTTCTACAAAGCAGCTGAAAAATGTGATTTGAATCAAAACACGAACAAGAAATCAATTTTGTTAACTAGACGCATCAATGAGGGTGCCTGAAGGTTGTTTCCTATGGCAGTTGCATGGGAAACAACCTTCAGCAGGGCCCAACCAGAGTGGGTCACAGAGGTCACCACGAGAGGACAAGCACACCAAGACCTGCCCTGGGAGCACAATTCATGCAGGAGGAGATGGCTGGAATGACCTGCAATGACAGGCAAAGATCTGCTCTGAACATCAAAATGTCTCACTTGACTTCTCCCACAACGTAATTCTCTTCATAAAGCAGCACAAGGCAGAAAACCTGAAGAAAAATGAGTGTGTAAAACTTATTCTAGGATCTGCCTGTGTGACAGCTGCAGCCTCACCATGTCCTTCTATCACCGTCCCTATGAGTGTATCAAACACTTCTAAAAAATTAAGAAATGGGAAACATAACAGTTTCTGAATTATGCTGCACATCCAGAGTCACGTGTAAAGTGCAACATTAAGAGTCACCCATAAATATTCACCTGAAAGCAGAGCTTTACTTCCACAACCCCCCGGTTTGTCAGTATGCCTCTCTGCCAGCTACAATGTGCAGAAATCAGTGAAGCCACAGATCAAAGGAAACTCTTTTGAGCTTCAAGGAACCATACAACACTTCACTCCCTGCATGTGTTGATATAACTGCATAAACTGTCATGCTTAGGCACATTCTGGCCAGAGACCATTTGTTGCCTTGTTCTAGTAAGTGGCATTTAAAACTGGTATTCTCCTCTTCAAGTCTGTTCTTCCCTTCTGAAATTCCCCCCAAATGCATGGTAGGCATGGTGATATCAGGAGAAAGGTTGGACTTGAGGATCTTTTTCAGCCTTAATGATTCTGTGGTTCTATGATTCTGTGATCACTGAAGTTCCAGCTTCAACCTGTCCTGTGCTCTTACCCTGTCCTTCTACAAGGGAGCACTTCACCTCCTGGGCTTCTCCACAACTGAAACCTGCCCACTGTAATGGGGAAAATCACTTTGTGTTTGCCCAGCTCTGCTGTCCTGCAGGCCCAGCTCTCCCCACACTCCTCATGAATGGCCTCCATTGTAGGGAGGCTGGAGCCCTGTGCCAGCACAGGGCTGTGCTGAGCAAAACCCATCAGCCTCATCCATGGCCAGAGTGGGAAGGCATTTTCAGGAGACTGTGAATTAAGCAAGGAAAACTAGAAGGGGGAAAAAAAATAGACTTAGGAAGTCTTTTCAAATATAGGACCCAAAACCAACATTTGGAAATTTCCAAGGTCTAAGGAAAAACAGCAAGAGCCGTTCAGCTACATTTGCTCTGGCCTCAGCCAGCTCCCTTAGCTGAGCTCTGTTGTCATCACATTTCACATTATGATGGTGTTGTGAACTACAAAGAAAACAAGAGAATTGGCAAGTCAAGTATTTTGCCAGCTTTTCTGAGAGAAAAAGCATCCAACTGAGAGGTGCTGATTCCACCTTCCTCACACAGCACAGGCTGCTCCACCAACCCTGGGTGGCGTGACTGCACCTTCCCCTCACTGCTAATTCTTTGAAATACCCTTGATGACCTTAAGCCTCATTGAAATGATAAATTAATTTTAACATTACTGGATAGAAAGGGCCAACTGTGGATGGAGATAAATACATTATTTGCAGTGAAGACAACAAATTGCCTTCAGGAGAATGGATGGAGAAAAAGAATAAAATCTAATCAACTTTAAATTGGAACATGTAATCCAGCTGGGATTACACATGGATGCAGAACAGGGACAGGCTGGACTCAGCACAGCAAAGGGCCCAGCCAGACCTCATTTGCACAAAGCTGACAGTGGAGAGCAGCTGCTGGGCATCTCCTGCCACAGCCTTCCCAGCCTGCCTGGGCAGGAGTGCTCACCCTTGGCTGGGAACATCCACACCAACTCAGTTACAGGCAACAGAACCATGGAATTGTGGAAGGGACCCGCCAGGATCAGTGAGTCCAACTCCTCTGCCTGGCAGACACAGCTGCACTGGCCCAGGACTGCACACACCTGGCCCAAGAGAGCTGATATTGCTCAGCTCCAAGCCCCACACCTTGCACAAGCTCTGATGCTTATGTGACCCCAAAAACCTGGCAGAAATAGCCCACAAAGAGCTGGGATAGTTTTCCTCTGGTTGAAGGGCACTGTGGGCTCTCACAAGAATGGAGGAAGCACAATCCCCCTCCTCAGCACCACACTTGGACCTTCACACCAGTGTCCCTAATTATATCCACACTCCCCAGCAGGACACCACAGAGAACAGATCGTTAAAGAAAATAACCCTTTTTGTGTGTGTGTGTTAACCTGAGGACATTTTCATTTGCATTATTCAGTGATCTGGGTTCAGGCTGCTCCCCACACCAGAGTCACCACATGGGAAGGGTGGCAAGCAGTGGGTCAAGCCCCAGCTGAGGCACCAAGGGGGTGAAAGTGTCACAGCAGCTTTGCTGTCACAGCCAACACTGGTTGTGCCCAGGGCCTGACACAACATCAGATTGCAAGGCACTGGGGTGAGAGATGTGATAGATCAGAATGGTTCAGAAATTGATGGAACCTGCTCTTCTGACACCCCAAATCCATGATTCATATAGCAGTATGGTCAGAACTGCTGCTGGGGTGGTTAGATGTCCCTGTTTCCCAAAAAAGAAGCCAGACTGCCTCTTGTCTGTGGAAAAAAGGGAGGAAAATGGAGACGAGGGGGGATAAGAAGGAAAGACAGCACATCTTGTAGGTAAAAATCATGTTGCTTAGCTTGGAGCTAACCCCTACGACATACATTACTGTCTTTCTGTTCAATCAGTGTTCTGCTACAAGAATCAGTTACATTCAATCATCTGAAAGAGCTATTAAAATGCTGATAAAAAATTCATAAAGTAACACACAGTAATGAATCAGGAGAATTCAGTAAAGTGAGACCTACCCTTAGAGCAGGGCAAGAATGAAGGTGAACGATCGTTTGGGCCTAGCGGGCATGAAATACCCTTTTGGAAGATGAATAATTCTGTTTTGGGCTGATAAGTTGAACTAATTTATAATGCTGTTTTAGGTCCACTGCTGAAATATTTCAAATCCCTCAACTTTAAAATGCATTGCCTGTCAGAAACGGGTCTCTTAACAGTTTCCTCTTAACATTTTTCAAAATGTAACCTAGACCAATTTGCATGATTTACTGCTTTATTGTATTATACCATGCATGATTTAAAATGGGAAATAAAATTTTTAAAAAAAGAAAGACAAGGTGGTGTGAAAGAATTGCTGCAGAAGTGATGCAATGGTTTTTTTAGATCTCTGCACAATACACAAAGGTGCTTTTCCTGCCCTGGATCAGGACGGGCAGGCAGCCTTGTGGGAATTCAGCAGTGGTTTGTCACAACAAAGCCCAGCTGTGTTTGCCTGGAGTGGCTCCCTCTGTGCTGGAGGCTCCTGGTTCCCTGTGGTGCTGGCTGAGGCCACTGGGAGCTGAAAGCAAAGAGAGCTGGGGGCCCCCAGCATCCCTCCATGTGCTCCTGTGAGTCTGTGGGGACCAGGATCGATTTGAGCTCTGCTGGCTCCAAGGTACAAGGCATGACTTGTCTCTCTGCAGGTGTTTTTCTGACAAGTGGGTAGAGTTGCACGGTTTCCCAGCTGACTTCTCAAGAGTCAAGTCTGAGAGCCTGAGGGAGGAGAAGCAGCAGCAGCAGCAAAGCCATCTTCTCTCTGCTTTCACTTAAGAGATATTCCTCTGAGAGCACGCAGCTCCTCCAGTGCCATGCTCCTCCCTGGAGTGCTCTGTAATTGCACACGGGTTCTTGGCCAAAGCATTCCCATGCCCAGCCAATCTGCACTCCAGAATATTGCTCTGATAACCCCTTGGGACATGTGGATGGCAGCAGCCTGGCCTGTGGGGTGAGGGTGGGGGGTGCCCAGCCAGGTGCTGCTGAGCTGGGATTGCTCCCCAGAGGGGAACACCAGGAACCCCTGTCCACACCAACCCATCTGCTGGGGACAACAGGAAGGGCACCAAATGAGCCCACCATTTCCAGCTTTCCTTTCAAGTGATTCATCTGCCAGGTAACCTAAAGCACCTCCAGTAACAGCCCAGGACAGAGGCAGGTGGCTGCTTTCCCTTCAGCACAGGAGATGTCCAATGGAAGGGCTGGACTCCTTAGGGATATTTACTCATCCTTGGGTGAATGGGTCTCCTTGCCACTTGATTCCACTCATTCATTTTACAAAGAACACAAATCTTTGCCATTGCAATTGTAAGGACAGGCTGCCATTTTAATGGGTTCTTTCCCATTGCAGGTATTTGCCTGCAAGGCAGGAAAGCAAAATGGTGAAAACGTGCAAAGGGAATGAAGACGTGGTGCACCCCTCATTCCTCAGCTCAACCCCGTGGTTCTGACACCAGCTGACTGCAGTGGACAGTGTCAAACACTCTCACAACACCTTGAACTGGGTTTGCACAGCTGGTTCACAACCCACAGCTCTGATTTCCTTTCTCACTGGGGCTAGAAGCATTCATTCCATCTGAAAATGAAGTCAACGTGTTTTAAGTTGGAACTGAGGACAGAGACTGGTCCAATTCATTTCCAACTCCTAAGACTATATTGTGTGACTGATATTAAAGAACAAAGGCAGATACCCTCCCCAGCTGTAAAATAAGGCCATGACTCTGAAGGGCACAGAGTTGTTCATTAGTGGTTTCTACAGAAAATAGTGAGGGCACCAAATGATCCCACCATTTCCAGCTTCCCTTTCAAGTGATTCATCTCCAGATCAGACCTGGATTCAAAACCCCATCATTGGAAGAACCCTCATTACCTGTGCTATAAGCACCATCCATAAATGTATCCTTTACCTCCTAATTAGGCCAACAAAGGAGGGCTATTAACAGCTAAATGTGTTACAAATGCAGCATTAGGGATAGAGACTACTGACCTTTTTACTCCCAGAGATCTATATACCCCTTTGTTCTGCTGAACACAGCTCCCCCTTGTCAGGGCATCACTGGTAAGGGAATATAATCTGTTCTCTGATTGCACACAGGCTTTCCTTGTACTCCATTAGAAAAATAAAGAAAGAAGTTATCTGTACATCTTGCAATGAAAATCCCCCCTCAGCTTCAGAACATCCCAAACTCACAGAAAGCACTGAAAGCCTGAATTTTGCTAGTACTTGTTGAAGTGGATGAGAATGGCCAGCACTTCATGCCACATAAAATCTGCCTGTTAGTAACCTCAAATGACCTAGGAAGACTAAAGAATAATCCTGTGTGTTTTCATACACTCTGACTTTTATATCAGTTGAAATCTTGGGAATCATATACATATTTTTAGATACAATTGAGATAGTCAGTTGGGGAAAAAAAAAAAAAAGAAAAAAACCCTCAAGGAATTCCAACTCTACATAATATGTGATAATAAGGCTGTTATAGTGAAGGACTCTCTAATCGTGTATTTATTCACCTGCTCCCTATTAGGCAGAACTGTTAAACCAGCACTTTGTCCATCAGCACTTGAGTGCTCCAAGCTGAGTGTGCCTCTTTCAGAACTGCTGGCACCAGTGAAAGCCAAATTCTGAGACCTCTCTGAATAGGACATGCATTGTTAGGCGTGTCTGAGAAACCCTGCCAGAGGTGTCACAGCCCTGCCACCACCTCACCTGACAGGAGTCCTATTAAAAGACAGTGCAAAACTAGAGAAAAGACAAAAGGGGGAGAAAAAAAAAGAGAGGCAGGGGGTGGGGGAATGCAGGAAGGGACGTCCCTCACCTGATACTTTCCTCTCCTCCTCACTTTATAAAGTTAAACACTGTCTGAGATTTATTGCTGTGAAAAGGAAAGTTAACCACATAATCAATAAAAAAAAAATCCAATTACAGTCTATGGTGGAGCAGCACTGGGTATAATAAAAGTCTCACTTGCAAGGCCCTTACCCCAGCTGGCAGCTCAGTGAGGCAGGGCAGGTTGAGGGAACATGAAACCAGCAGGGCCAGGCTGGGCTCCAGCTGCCAGCAAGGCAGGGAACGTTTTCCTGCTGCTGGGAAGGGAGCAGGAACTGCAGGAAACTGCACAAAGCCTTGCTGGAACCTCCTAAACCACCACCAAGCACCACTGAGTGCAGAGCAGCCTCCCCTGCAGCCTGGGAGCCATTTCACCTCCCTGGAAGGGCATTGCACCATTATTTAGGTGACTCTTTTCAAGGCATGCCAGGGGTATTTCTCCCTTTCTTTTCATCAGCCACCATTCATCCAGGTGGAGCTTTTGCTACCTCCATGAAGTATTCCCAGCAAACCCATTCAGGTGGTTCCAGCCACTCAGACAGCCCCTGCTGCAGCTGGGGCTCGGTGATACGGTAGATTTGGGGGGTAAATTGGGCAGCTCTAAGCCACAGGAGGAACCATCACCACCTCATTTGCAGAGCACAGAAGGGCTTTGTAGATTTTAAACCTGGCTCAGCCCCTGTTTATCACAGGACACCGAGGAATTCCAGAGCTTATCTCAGTTCCTCTTCTTGTAGCAGGAGGATGAGAGTTTCAGTGAGAAATAATTTAGTGAAATAATTTCATATATATATATAAAAAAATGCATGCTGGTATCGTGCCATGAAGAAGATTTGAAAAGCTGAAAGCATCAGGCCACAGTTTCATATTCCTTACTTCAGGATCACCACTCTGCCACATCTTCTGGCATCGTGTACTTTATTTGAATTGGGCAGGAACAAACTGGTAAGAAATACCTTTATTCCTGTTTAGGGGCAAGGATGATGCCTGGTGTGTGGTGAAATCAGGATGACAATGCTGGGTCCAACTGCAGTCCTCCAGGACAAAGTTATCCCCTCTAAATTTGTGACTGCATTACAGTCAGGGTTTCTAGGACATTAGCACATTGTGTCATATGACCATGGACATTTTAAAATCCAAAATTAAATCCCAAATCAAGATTTACCTTCTATGGAACTCCTGTTTTAGTTCTCCTTGATGTGGTAGCAAGAGTATCAGCACTGGCACAACCTACATGTGACATAACCTCGTATTTTAGCAACATCACAGGAAAGCTGAACTTGTGATTGTCCCATGAAGTCACTGAGAGGAGGTTGTTCACACCTTATGATGATACAAGAAAAAATGTGACGTGTAAGAGGAAACTTCTGCTAAAACATGCAGAGCAGAGATGTGAGGAAGCAACACAAGCCCTCACAGTCCAGTTTTAGCATCACAAGGCAACACTGAACATGCCAGAGTGGATGACAATGACCTTCAGACTGGGTAAAATCTGAAATGACCACTTTGCTTTCAGCTACACCGGTATCAACCAGCACAGAGCTCCCTCACCACGGAAGGGAGCAGCAGGATTGCTCTGCCCAGCCCAGCAGGGCCCCAGTGCCCCTGTGGGACAGACAGGAGGGGACAGCAGCTGCTGATGTCCCCAGCCCTGAGACAGGCCTGGCAACAGCCCAGACACCCTGTGCAGTCACCTAATGATGATCTCTGCCAGAAACTGGCTCCTGGTCTCCTCATTGATCATCTGTGGGTTGGAGTTTGTTCTTAAAGAGGAACAACAAGGCAAGGTGGTGTAGACATGGAGAAAATATGATTTCTTTTCTGGATTTTAGTCTAATCTTTAATACAGTTTTAGCCCTAAAGAAAAGGCAGCCACCAAACACAAAGCATCTGATTTTTCTTTTCATTTGGGTTTTATCCCGCACTATCCATGTTGCAAATGGTTCATGGCTAGTTGAGTAACAGGAGAGAAAACAGCAAAAATCAGTCACTGCTGCTGGACCATTGTACAGAATGACTTCCAGAGGTGGTGGATTCATCATGGAAAACAACTGGCACTGCAACTGCACTTCAGACTACTCCCAGGGGAACAAATGAAACAAAGCCCATGCAGAGAGCATCTATTTTGATTTGAGATTCCTGTTTGTCCTGCTGTTCCTGTGCTGCCATGGTCCCACCAGGCCCAGCTGCAGCTGAACTGCCCATGGAACAGCTGCCAGGAAAAGAGCACCTCCTGCTCTGCAAAGGCTTCCCATGGAAATTCCTTCTGAGACCTGGCTCCCAGGCCTGCGAGGGTGCAGGTACCAGATCATATTTCCTCTGAGTGGGAAGAAGACAGGAGGAGAGTGACAGTCTTGAGGCACAATCCAAACATCAGGCAGGAGCAGCACTGCAGCACCAAGGGTGATATCTGCAAGTGTCCCACAAACCTCAGGCTGTGCCTGTGTCTCTCCTGGGCAGCTCTCAATTGCAATTCCCTTGCAATTCCCTTTCAGAAAGCTGCAGCAGCACCTCAGCAGCTACTGATCAGCAGCTTCCCTCTCTCCTGATGCAGGCTGGGCTGTCTGTGAGGAGCAGCTGCCAGGTGAGCAGTGCTGACTCACTGGAGCCCTCAGTGCCACCGTGCCCCATCCTCCACCTGGGATGGCTGGAGGCACAGAGCTCACACCGTGCCCAGGCTCAGGGTGTGTGCAGCACAGCCAGAGGAAGCTGCTCCTGCATCATCCATGCAAGAAGGAGCTCAGAACCCTGGGTGAGGACACAGCCAAGGCACTGCTGAGTTTGTCAGAGGGAGCAGTCAGAGAAGTCCTGGATAAACTTTGCTAGACACAGGGGCTGGTTGAGGGGAGGGGGATGAAGGCTGGGGGCAGGAGGCAGCTCCATCCCTGCTCTGGCTGGGCTGAACCCATTCCCTGCTCACTGCCACCCTGCCAGTCACAGCCACCTTGGGATTCAGAGCTGCCAAAAGCACCGAATCTGTGTCTTCTGTGCACTCAATAGCAGCATTCTTGGATGCAAATGTTAACACTTTACCCTAACCCAATTAATACCTAGTGTTCAGCCACAGCACTGATTAACATGTTGTTCACAGTGATTAAAACATTTCTTCTCCATTACCATACAGTTAAATGCTTGGAAGAGAGCTGCACTTAATGGGATACAGGCAAGGTTGCAAATCATGGCTGTCACACTTGGGGAGGGGAAGGAAAAATCCAGCCTTTTTTCCTGCTTCTCCCTCTTCTTTTAGAGTTGCTAATTAAGGGCTGACTTTTTGGGCAGAGAAAGAGGGGGGTGGAGGATGGGGAAAAGGAACTTTAGGTAATTGAAAGAATCCAATTCATGCAAGTGCCTGACTGGTGCTAACCTACATCATTAAAGTTGCCAGCTAACAAACATCAAACACAGGCCAGTATTAATGAAGCAGATGTATTAATTTCCGATTTCTGAGAAAGCTCAGCAACTGGCTGGCTCGCCAGCTTCCTCTCCCTCTCCCTCCCTCTCTCTCCCTCTCTCTCCATCTGACAGCACTATTAATGATCTTTAATGCCCCACAGGCACTAATGGGTCCCGCTGGGAGTCCAGAAATACTGCAATTTGTATTGAGGATTTAGACATAACAAAAAAAAAAAAAAAAAAAAGAAAGGGGGAAAAGAAAAAAAAAAAGAAGAAAAAAAAGAGCCCTCTGCTCTGGGGAGCAGGCGCTTGATCAGTCGCTTCCCCCTGTGGAATAGCACAACAGAAAAATAAATGACAGCTCTGCGATTAAATCAAGCCTTCTGCTTTAAGTGCCAGAGAGTGTGTGATTGTCACTAACAATCTACGGCTTGTTAACACCGCTGGGCTATGAGCAAACAGCAGTCAACACTCCCCACCCCCGAACGGAGGCGGGCTACCCATTACTTCATTTATCCAGCTCCATCCTGAGGGGAAACAATTCCCTCGGGGCAAGGCTTGGGGAGGGGGCGGGGGGGTTGTTATTGTTATTGTTGTTGGTTTTAAATAACTTTTGTTATTCATGTATTGAAAACCTGAAGGGAAAAGCGAGGTGGGGGGAGAAAGAAAAGCCATCTGCTGCCACGTTGAGACAGGCAATTACTGCTGGAATATTCGAGTGCGGGATGTGACCCATCCATCCCCTGCTGGTCCCCGCCATCCCCCAGGCTTGGGGAGCAGGGATGGGGAGAAGGAGGGATGTGTGTCCCTCTCTGCAAAGCTCACCAGAATCTCTCCGATTTTAACAGCAATCCTTTCGTGTTATTAAGTTCAGGACAAGTTGTGTGTCTCTGCCTTCACCCCTCATCAGTCCATCAAGGTTTAGATTCTGCTCATTTTAGCCAGCAAAGAAAACCCAATAGGCCTCGTATCTAAAGCTCCATTTGGCCATGGATGCTCCGAGGGGCAAGAGCAGACCAAAAAAGCCTGGCTGGTACAATAAATACCCAGAGCCCAAGGACCTCCTCCCATTCAAGTCAATCCCCAAACTCCCACCGAGTTCAAAGGGAGCAAGCCTGAGCCCCCAGGCTGTTTCTGAATGTGCCAACAGCAGGAATTATCTGAGCAGGATAATTATTTTTCTTAGCCAAGGGGCAAGGTATCCTTCTCACGGATACAAACTTCAAATATTACCCCACTGTTCCAGTTAGACAAAGACCAAAGAAAGGCACAACAACTTCTTATCATGGAGTTTTCTGTTCAGATGGAAATATAGCAGGTATATGGCTTTAAGTCTGACATTGGCTGTCCAGACATTTTCAGCACATCAACAGCATTTGGAATTTCACCTGTGAAATTACTCATATCTTAAGCACTGTAGATTTATGGTTTAGATATAAAGAAGAGACTTTTTGGCTCCATGCAACAGATGGAGAGGAAGGCTGGGCAATTAAAAAAAAAAAAATCAGGAACATCCACTTTCCCCAAAACAATTCCTTAAAAATTGGCCTTCATATCTGCCTCCAGATGAAATGGAGATGCTGTTACATGCAACTTAATTACAAAGTACTTCTAGATGGGAATGGAATGAGTCAGAGTTTGGGTTTTAAATACTGCTACCTGAAACTTCTCTAACTTCATAAGCAGGCTGTTGATTTGACAGTGCAGGTCGGTGTGCCCGAACTTCCAACGTGCTCATACAACACACAAAGAGCCATTTATTTTGTTTCTCCTCTGCTCTCAGCGTTAGGCAAAATACCCTGAAGACCTATAATAAACTCATGATTTCTTGGAGGAACAATTTAGGTTATTTTTAAATGTAGATCTTAAAAGTTGTAGGATTACTGGATGGGAAGGTATCAATCAAGTGATTCAAAATGTCCATTCCCCTTAAGTGAGTGATGTATCTTCTTTCTTCTTGCCTGTCTTCTCCTCTTTTCTATGTCAGTCATACATCCTGGCTGCTATTCACACTTCATTCACAATCCTCTGTACCTATAATCTCTGTTATTTGGCTGTCGACTCCTCATGCCTCATTAGGCATGTTTGACACCTGCACCTAATACCTTTTCACTGGCAGTGCAGGACAGCTTTTGACAAGAACAGATATTTTTCCACAACAGCTATAAAGAAGGTCTTCCCAGTGTGTACCATGTGTATTTTATGGGGTTAATGTGATTTTTTCCTCCTTTATTCAATAAACTTACATCTTATTCCACTCTCCTTGTTAGACACAAGTGGATTTTCTTTGTCTTGGCCAAAGGGATGTGTGCATTTGTCTGTGAGAGGGTAAAGCTGCAAGAGCAAAGCAGTAATTTGGGCCAATGGGGCCTGCATTAAGTACCCAAATCAACACAATCGTCTGCACGTCTGTGTGTCTATTTTTAAATAGTATAAACCTAATTAACATGATACAGCTTTTCTATATATAGGCATAGATGACATTACTCCTAAAGAAAACCCTCCTATTAATTTGACTTGAACTAATTAAAATAGAGCACCAAATTACGAGAATTCCTGGACTAATAAATTACTGTACCACTCAAGAGCATGAAATGAATTCTTTTGGGACTGTAACTTGATTTGTTAAAGTGCAATGAGTGGTTGTTCAATGTCATAAATGAGTTAAAAACACGTGAAAAGCTCCAGGGTCAGCACAAGTCAAACATGATCCTGCACACCACTTATTTAGGGAGGTTGGTGCTAATTGAGGAGACCCCAGTGGGCAGTGCCCACCCAAAACTCGAGGTGTACACAAGCTGTGTGAGGCTGGGGGAGATGGGGCTGACACACCTACACCAGCCTGGCCAGACAAATCCCTCCAGGTACCAGTAAATACCCACAGGTCTGGAGGCATTTCTAGTGATGGCAATGATGACTAAAATATGAGGATAAAGAGGCATTCCTCTCTTACACCGTTTCTTTTTCATTCTTATTAGAATAAAAATTGTGAAGGGCAACTTGGTTTCAGCTTGGCTCCTTTCCCTTGCAATTGAGCAAAGCTGGAACTGATTTTTCAACAACATTCAGCCTCTCTGTCAAAATCCAGCTCTGTGCTGTAAACTGAGAAAAACAGCCCAGTGCTACAGGGAGAAGGATTCCATCCTTGCATGTCCTGAGTCTGTGCAGATTTGCTGGTACCTTCCCTACCTGGCTTGGGTGCTCTAGCTGGGGGAACCAGGTCACATTTTCAGAAATAGTGATTTCAGTAGATGTCAAACAAGATTTTCCTGCAGCTGTTTTTCAGTTTCCTTTGGTTCTTCAGACCAGCTGAAGGGAGTCAGGATGAAAGCAATCTCAGCACTCCTGGCACACTCTGAACTCCGGACCAGGGATGCACGTTGCCTTTTCTATTTTCTCCTAAATAATAGATCTTTTGTTGTTGTTTAATTTCTCTTTCAAGTTCAGTGCCAAGGCAAATGTGAGTAAAGGTTCAAATGGCAACTTTACAATAATAATAATAATAATAATAATAATAATAATAATAATAATAATAATAATAATAATAATAATAATAATAATAATAATAGAAAGAATAAGCCCCAGGAATCAAACATAATGATTCCAGCCCAGTCCCCCCACACACCGTGTGGCCAGTCCTTTAGAAGACCTCCCCTGCTATGTTCTAGTACAAAGGAAACTATCTGCTTCCCACATCTGGCATTATATTTGGCTGTCCTCATATTAAAATTAAATTCTGATAAAAATGGGCATAAAGGCACAAGGGTTAGTAGGAAGCAGCTCGCAGCAGTATTGATGAGAACAGCTTGCAGCTGGAAGCCTGAGATAACACAGTTTGTCAGAACGCTGTCACACAGCTGCCTGCATAATGAGGGAAGGAAAAAAAATGCTCTTTCATTTGTTATCAGTGGAAATCTCTAAAAGAGATGCATCATTTAGAAGTAGCCTGACTAATGGTCAAGTTCTACAGGGATGCAGATGGGATGTGGAAAATATTCCCCAGCAGCAAAGCCCCAGGCTCCATCATCCTTAGCAACCCGAGCTGCTGCCAATGCCAGTGGACAGGCCAGCAAGTACATTTTGCTCTATAAAATGGGATCTCAGATGATGAGCTGGGGTTTTAAAAGGTGCCACTGGTAAAATCCAGTTGTTAAAGTGATTTTGCTAGGACTGTCACTCTCATGCCTCTCTTACACTCGATGCCCTAAGTGTGGAGCTTTTCTATCTCCATTTAGGATTAACTCAGACTAGCACAACTGGAGCAAAATCACTCCTAATTTGCACTGCTGGCAGGGAAGCCTCAGACCCATAAATCTTTGGAAATACATAAGGCACATTCTTGCAATGCATAAATGTATTCAATTAAAAGTAATTGTTTTAAAGCACCATTTTTAAAATTAATTTCCAGTTCTTCAGGGTTTCCAGCCCTCCTTTCACATGGCTCAGTATGGAAAATGAGGATGAGGCACCTCAAGAGCTGCTGGAGGTGGGACCAAGGCTCCATCTAGCCCAGTGTCATGTCAGTGACTGCTGGAAAAATACCTCCACCCAAGGGCAGCCACCACAGACCTGCTCATCAGGAGGGCTTCTTTTTGTCCTCACTATCTGCCAACACGTAGTCTGTGACATTCTCAAGGGGAAAAACGTCTTTAACTGGACATTTCCAAGACTATTTTCTTCAGATGGACAACATCAGGGCAGGAGGTCAAAGAGAAAAACCTCTCACTGATGTATTGCTGTCAGAAATCAGATATCTGGATACCAAATTTGAACCCATCCAAGTATTTTCATGAGCCAGTTCAGGCTGTGTGCAATGTCACAAAAATAATCCCCCAGAGCTCAGAGCACCTGCAGCAGGTGGGGAGGCAGGAATGGCAAAGCTGAGCAGAGACTCAGCTTCCAACAGCAACATGAACTGTAATTTGTTCAACTGGTTTTGCCAGGTAAAACTGGGTACAGGAGACACAAAGCAGAGTGAACACAGCCCCAGAGATGCCAGGTATTGATTGTGGCCTTTCACAGAGGCACACCTTTGCTGTCTGTGCAGTTAAAAGGCCAAGCACTGCTGAAGGTATTTTCTCTCCCCTCACCAAATGTTGATCTCTGCTGAGGCGTTCTCAGGGACTTCACAAGGTTCCCAGCCTTCCACAGAAATCTCCTTCAGACTTCCACTGAATTGTGAAAAACAATTCTTATGATTTAAAGGGAGTCATATGTATTATTCCTCCTGTCTCTCTCCATTTCTAAAGGCATCAGGGATGGTTAGGTGATTTTGATGTGTCTCTCCCCTCTCTTTACATCCCTCATGTGTTGCTCATTTTCTCCATTCCATTTGGCATACAAGCCATCCTCTGTCATGTCCTGTTTCCTGATCCTTTACCCTTCTACTCTGGATTGCTGCTGCACTTCAAAGGGGGTTTGTGTCTCACTGAGGAGGGAAACAAGGGCAGCTCCTGACAACACTGCACTGGCTACAAAGCTGTTTCTGCAGCAGCACAAGCCTTGCCTTCCTCACACGTGCTGCACTGGCCTCTGCAAGTGCTGGGATAACAAAAGCTCTGATTTGGAAAGGTGTGTTTCCTTACCATCATTCTAAACTTTCAGAAGGATGGATCTAGATTTGACTTCTTTGTATTTATTCATTAAAATTTCTAGGATTCAAGCAATCCACTTACAAAAAGGGAAATTGAGGGGAAAAATAAGAAAGTGCTGCATTAAAATAGGAATATGGCATAACTAAAACTGTAGTTAAAGAATGGCAATTTAAAAGCAGAAAAGCCCAAAAGCTTCATATTAAAGGAAGGCAAAATTAATAAAATCAGTAAATTTTTGAAATGGCAACAGAAAAATTCCCTCCTTTCAATCAAATTTTGTAGATACTTCTATGCAGGTCCTAAAATCATGGTAATCACCCATTTTTTGTCCTCTCCTTTACCATGGATGATGCCTTGACTCTAGAGTACCTTCCACAACTGCAGTTCTGAATAGAGCTATGCTGGCTGTAAAAACAGTTTTACAGTGTTTTATGGAAAATAAGAAAATACCACACCAATTTTTTAGGGTTGTCCCCTAAGAAACCTCTTTCCCTATCTACTGCACCCTTTTCAGCCTGCACCCAGCACATCCAGACTGCCTTTAACTGGGCTTGCCTATACCTACAGACCTGGTGGAGGAAGGAGGGTGGAGAAATCAGGAACTGGAAATGGGACGTGGCTTCTGCTGCTGCTGAGTTTCACTCTCCTGACACAGGAAGCTCCAAAGGGAGGGGAAGGAGGGACACCTGGGAGGGGTGTGCAGGGTTATTCCAGCCTGGAGCGGGGTGCCAGGGACACAGTGCTGCTTCTGAGCTGGAAGGGACCCCCAGGGATCACCCAGTCCTGCCCCCGGCCCTGCACAGACACCCCAACAATCCCAGCCTGGGCATCCCTGGCAGCTCCTGGAGCTCTGGCAGCCTCGGGGCTGTGCCCATTCCCTGGGCACTGCCAGCACCCTCTGGAGGAAGAACCTTTCCTGAAATCCAACCTGACCCTGCCCTGGCCCAGCCCCAGCTGTTCCCTGAGTCCTGTCCCTGTCCCCCAGAGCAGAGATCAGTGTCTGCCCCTCCTCTGCCCCTCATGGGGACAATGGAACTGTGATGAGTCTCCCCTCAGTCTCCTGCAGCTGAACATTCCAGTGCCCTCAGCTGCTCCTCACACAGCTTCCCTTCCAGACCCTTCCCCATCCTCCTGGGTGCTCCCTGATGGTTCAATGTCCTTTTCACACTGTGCTGCCCAACCTGCCCCAGCTCTGGAGGTGAGGCTGCCCCAGCCCAGAGCAGAGCAGGACAATCCCCTGATGGCCTGGCTGGTGCTGCAGGGCCTGGAGCCCCAGGACAGGGATGGCCCTGCTGGCCCCAGGGCACTGCTGGCTCTGATCCCTCTGGCCATTGACCCTGCAGGGTCAGCAGGCTCTGCCTGTCCATGACATGGCCTGCTCCATCCCCCAGGGCAGAAGGTTCAAGGGCAGTGGCAGCTGGAGCTCCCAGCACTGTGTGAGTTACTGTCCTGGGCATTCTTCACTCACATGGAGTTTCTCTCTCTTGACTCTGAGGTGTGCTTCTCTCCTTGGCAAGCACAGCACTTGTTAACATCACGGGTGAGCTGCACGGTGTGTGGGTGTGATTTAATGCTCCAGTGAGCTCCAGCTCTCACTCAGCCCCTCAGCTGGGGACACAGACTCCCATTTTCCCCTCTTGATCCTGATGGATGTTGCTTTGGGGACTGAATGTGTGAAAAAGGGAAAGGAAAGGCTCACAGTTATGAAGGTTTGGGTTTTTCTAAGATGATGTCTGGGAGTTTAATCCACTTCTGGCATCAATAATATGTAAAACACGTGCCCAGCCACCCACTGCTCCAGCCTTTGGGTGAACACAGGGCAGCAGAGGCAGGACTGGGGCAGCACTCTGGCTGTGTGCAGGATTGCTGCAGAGCATCAGGGAGAGGTTGTTCTTCCTTGCAGCTCCCTGAGGATTATGGATTAAGAAAAGGGAAGCCAGATAAACCCTATCTCACTATTTTTCCCCTAGGCCATTGTACCTACTACTGACATTTGTCAGAAGTCTGTTCTGGGAAAGGCAAAGATTCTCATAATGCTGGTGAACCCTTAGGTTTGGAGCAGTAACCTGTCCTCTGTTCACCTGATTTTCAGTAGTAAGCACAGAGGTGTTAGCATTGAAACTTGTCTGCTCAGCCTGTGTGACACCAGCCCTCCAAACCTCTGCCCTCTCTGCCTCTCAGCAGAACAAATCAGCTCCTCAAAACGTGCCCACCTACTGCTGGGGAGAGCTGGATGCTCTGCCATGCCACAGCTGGCTCCTGTGGCAGCAGGAACTTCACAGAGCTGGAAGTTACCTTGGCAGCCATGATTTACAGCAGTGTTTCAGTGAATCTAATCAGAAGTGTGAATACTCCCCTCCTATCTGGCACACATCGTTGGCGTTCTAATTATTCACACATTTTGGCAAGCATTATGGTGTTCCCCTACCAAGCTCCTAATCCCTGCAGATCAGTTAAAATAAATGAAAGAGAGAATCAAAAGGCACTTAAAAATTCAACGGTTCTCTAAATGGGCTTGAACAGGCTCCAGATTATCAGTTGTTGCAGTTGACTAGCACTTAAAATTAGGCCCTCCCTCCAACACACCTCACATTTCCCCTTCTCTTGTAAAGGAACTGTCTGCTAGTCCCATTCCTGGATGTACCAAAATGTCTAAATGAGTAAAAAGGGAAAATATATGCACATCACCTACATTCTGTATATACTGCAAAACGTTGAGTTTGGTAGTCTGAATGTGAAGCTATTAACTGCAATGAGAACAGATCCCAGTGTGGAGAACAGTCACAGAATATGCTAAATCAGGAAAGTGTGGTAAACCCCAAGTTTTCCTTTAGTTATTTCTGTGTGGCAGAAATATCCCAACACCATGGAATGAGCTGCTGTTTTACAAAAGCAATGTAACATTGAGATCCATCCCATTTGCAGTCATTAAAAATGTATATTCCTTACTGCATATGAAATATCTGCAGAAGAGCCCTCTATGTGTGTTACCCTGCCAGGCAGTTCACTGTGTCCATGCAGACATTTACTGGCTCTCTTCAAAGGCACCTGAATGCTGCTCCCAGTCCTTCCCTCTGGCTCTCCCTTCCCAGGAAATCCACTTTGGCACAGGGGCCCCAGCCCTGATTTCCCTCCAGCCCCCGGAGCCAGTGCTACCCCTCACCCTCACCCTCCTTCCTGCATACAATTTTCTGCTCCAGCTGCTCTCTGTGACCCAGTAAGCAGAGCTGGGAATAAACTCTAACCTCTCCACTTCAGGTAGTTTAGCATTGAGGTCTCAGAGCCAGCTTTCTGCTGGACCCTCCGTCACTCACACACATCCACATCCTCACTGTAATACTTTTATATTCCACTGAGCTGTTTCTCAGCCAGGTATTTATGAGAGAAGAGGCTGCTTTATACTGCACTGTTCTTTTCCTTCTCCCTTACTTGCTCCCAGGTGCCTTGTGTAACTGTGATGCTTTTGTTACCACCTTGGCACCCTCCCAACACAAACAGCACCCACACACTGGTATTTATGAAAGACTCTGACCATTGACGTACCTCTGTGTTCAGAGGAAACACCAAAGGAGTCAAAATGTTGATGTTTCACACGTATGAAATAACACAGGACAGGTCAGCACCTCAAAATGACTCGTTTTTAGGTGTCACCATGGAAACAGGCCAAGATAAATCTCCACATTACAAACACCAAGGGTCTTCAGTGACTCCTGCTAAAATGCAGAACTAAAAGGAAAGGGGAAATTCTAATAAGCACATATGTGAGGACTCTAATAAAAAATGGATGCTTTCATGTTTATGTGTAGCTGGCAACAAGGAGAAGCTAATTTCTTATTTGGTGTAAGTCAATATAGCATCATTGAGCTCATCAGGATTGTGCAGATTCACACACAAGGCAGATCCCTACTGTGGTGTTCTCTACTTCCAGTTTTTAGGAGAGAGAGCTGGTCATGCATCAGTAAAACAGCAGTTCTAGTTCACTGGGAGCTGCAAGCCTGTTCTGGAGGACGGGGAAGAAGAAAAGCAGAAAGAATGGAAAGATAAAGTGGTGGAGAGGGGAAATGTGAGTGAATGACTGACATGAGTGTCTGGGGGCTTCTCCCGTGTGCACGATCTCCTTGGAGCTCTCCTAAGACAGCCCAGTCTGGCAGGTCTAGTTGAACACATCCACTCAATGAAAACAGTTACTCACAAAAATGTCACTTTCTTGAACACTGAATGCTTTGAAATCAGACAGTAAAGGCATTAACATATCCATACATATTCACAAGTAATTTAATTATGAGGTCAAATACTGCCGGCTATATCTGTCAACTTCCATGTACATATTTTGATTAATCAAGTAGTTCCTATTTTTATTTTTAACATTATTGTTTAATACTCATCAGAGGTTCATTGTCTTAGGCTCAGCAGAGCCAGAGTATTAAAGCAGAAGCTTTAGGCACTGAAGACTTTGTTCATAAGGGCCTCAATGCTGTATAAGGGTTTTATGAATTCCTCACCCCATGCCCAAGGCTGTAGCACATCCTTGCAGCCTCTGGACTGACTTTGATGAGAAGAAAAGCCAGGGAGGGACGTGAGGACAACAAGGAGCAAGTGGCAATTGTTAGAGGGAAACCATATGGAGGAAGGAGGGAGCAAGTTTCCATTATTGTTACCTAAGGGCTCCATCTCTGTGGTCTTATTCAAATATACAGAAAGCAGAGTGAATCTGGAAAAAAAAAAACAGTTTCTTTTTTTCTGGTCTTCAAATGACATTCTTTTCCTCCTGCATCTTGCATAAGGCCAGCAACCCCCCTGAAGCTGGTGTGCATTCCACATTGTGCACACTGGTTAATCCAAAGGCATGGGATTGTGTGTCCCCAGGTCTGGTATGAATTACTGCAGAACAACATTCCTCATTTATGAGCGCAGTCAAAACATTAAGGAGATTTAAATTTTCTTTTTAACATGCACTCAACTTCAGTAGACCCCTTCATAAACTTGTTTTGGAATGATTTTTCGATTGTTAGCAACAGAACAAAGTTATCTAGAATATGTCTGTATTAAGATTGAACCTCAATAGATTTTTAGATAAGACAGATTAATGACTTGTATTTATACAGCAGCTCAAAGTGTTTCACAAATATTGATGAATTAAAGCCTCTTGACAGACTTCCAAGCAGGACAATATTAACATCCCCTATTTACAGATGGAACTGTAAACTCTGTCAGGAGATATTCAGAGATTAAATTATTTGCTTAGGGTCAGAAAGTCACCAACAGCACTCTGGAGTCACACGCTGCTCCCTCGCCAAAACACACCCGTCACATCAGGAGCAATCAGCCACAGGCACAAACATCCAGAACCCCAGACTCCACTCCATGGCAGAACCAGGCTGTTTAGAGGCTACAAAAATCTAAGTTCTGCTCTTTTTTCCCCCATTTCATCCTATCTATCTACAAACAAGAATACAAGAACAACAATCAAATAAATGTTAGAATATAGATATTAGGAAAAAGGTTTTCATGCAAAGAGTGATAAAGTACTGGAATGGCTGCCCAGGGAGGTGGTGGAGTCACCATCCCTGGATGTGTTTAAGAAAAGCCTGGATGTGGCACGGGGTGCCAGCGTTTAGTTGAGGTGTCAGGGAACGGGTTTGACTCAATGATCTTGAAGGTCTCTTCCAACCCAGTGATTCTGTAAATAAATAAATCCCTAACTTTGGCCTGCTGAATGGCAGTTGGGTTTATTTACAACCTCGGTGCTGGAATCAGCAGCAGCCCATGATCTGCCCTTTCATAGGATAAATGGATGTAAACTGGAAAAGTCTATAGCTCATAACAGATAACGACTTGTACCTTTAGTGTCTTAAAGCTCAGCACCTTTATGTCATAAATGATTCCTTGTCTAGCAATAATGGAGTGTAACATGCTCTCAGGGAGAAAAAGGAGAAGAGGAAGGAAATAAACCATGGTGCCATTTGACTAAAAATGCAAAAGTATTCACTGGATGTGTTGCAGTGTCCAGTGGGTCTGAGTCATTCTGGGATCTCCTTCAGTAGCTGGCAAACAACCAAAACCCTATCCCTGGGCTGGACACGGGGCATTTCCAGCACATAGGTGATTCTTTGGCCATCTCTGTTTAATTTGCAATGGCTTTGGTTACCTGTGCATATCCTGAGGTGCTCCCACCACTCTCCCCTGCTCTGTGTCTCAAACAGACAAAGGATGTTAAACCAGAGAAAAATTAACTCTAATCACAGCAAAAGCTGCACCACAAGAACCTTACATAACACACCTAAGCATAAACTTAAAAGTGACTGCTGTGAATCCTGCCCTGGTATAAGTGAAACCACAGGAGGAAAGCAAACATCTGGGCCCCATGCAGTGTGAATCTTTGTGCATGTGTTATTCCAGGCAATCCTTACAATTAGAGATCCGACAGAAACTCGGGGCAATGCACGCGCTCTTGCGTCGCAGCAGTGGAACAGATTGAGGAAAAAAACATCCCAAAAGGTTCTTCCACACAAAACTTGGCAGAGACCCTGGGATATGCATTTCCTTGATGCTTCCTGCAGAGTGCAGACCTCAAACCAAGGCTACCTCAGCCTCCACGGAGCTGGGGCAGCACCCAGAACCAGGTTCCAATACTCTCCTCTGGTCTGTCTGGGGACAATTGCTCTCTCTAACTTTTGTGCTGCCAGGGGAAAGCCTCAGGACCTTCCCACTGCAGCTATTTGGCCTCTATTAGAATCACAGAACCATAAAATGGTTCATGTTGGAAGGGCCCTTAAAACCATCAAGTTCCAATCCCCTTCCACTAAAGCAGATTGCTCCAAGCCCATCCAACCTGGCCTTGCACACTTCCAGGGATGGGGCAGAGTTTTGTGAAGGATCCTCAGTGAAAGAATCCCTTCTTCTGTCACACCAGCACTTTGTGCTCAACAAATGAGCTTGATCATACACATGGCTGCATTTTTAGACTGAACTTTCAGGTTTAAAACACTGCATGCCTTTCATTTTACGTGGTATTTTCTTTTATTCTTTTTTAACTTAGCAAATGCCACGGTGCACACTCAGTTTTGATTTTAATAGCTAAAGATATGCACGCAAAAAGCATCCTAATTACTGCTTTCCTGGCAGACGCAGCCATTTCCTTGGGTTTTTATTGCCATTAGTTTTCCTCACCGATTTATCCTTAGCTACTCTCTTTGCATCTCCCTCGCCTCCCCTGAGCCCTTTCCTCCTCGCTTCTCAAGACTTGTCAGCACGCCTCCGATCCCCAGGAGAGATTGAAGGCCTTGTAAAACCCACTGCGCAAACAAGCATTCCTGTTCATTTATCACATTTAGCATGCGCACTTCCACACTCATCAAAACCAAGCCTGAGCTCGCTAAGTCATTTCCCTCTCCCAATTACAAATTAGTCCATTAGGCTGTCTGCAGTAGGCCCTCTGTTGCATCTTGGTAATGGCTTCTGAGATTTCCATCATAATCGTAATGGCTCCCTGTGCAGCCATGAGGGCAGATGGAGGCCGCTCGTGGGTAATGAGGTATCACACTACCAAAGGGCACAGCTCTGGGCTCATTATTTAGTCTTGGCTGTTTTGTGAAAACAACAACAAAGGTAAAATGCTGAAGGGAACACTTTAGCATATTAAATTAACACTTCTTGAAATTTCTCTCTGTAAACATGCCATATTTTTTCTTTATGAAACATCCCATGTGTCTGAGTGTGCGACGTGAGGGAAGAGGGAGGAGGGAGAAGGGACCGGAGCTGGTGTGTGCTGCCACCATCCCCGCAGGCAGAGCCTCTCCTGAGCTGGGGGAGCACCAGGACAGCCCGAGGAGCTCGGCTTGGCCCTTGCCCATGGTCCATGCTGGGCATTCACATGGGACCTGCTGAGCACCGACCCCCAGCTCACCTGAGCTGCTCTCAAAGCGCCATCGCCGAGGGACGGACCTGGGGAGGTGACCTGGCTGGGAGCCTGGGGCCAGCTGCTCCTGCTGGACCCAGCACTGTGGCTGTCCCTGTCACAAGGCTGGGTGACAGCACATACCAAAAGCTGTGACCATCCCTGGTGAAGCAGCAGTCTCAGAAAAGCAGGGAGGGAAGCCCAGCACCGAGGCCCCGCTCACTCCCCTGCACTGAGGGATGCGGGGCCTGGCAGGAGGCTCAGCTCAAAGAGAGAAGTAATGTTTAAGACAAGCAGGTTAAAATCAATATCAATTAGACACTCTTTGAACATTGCTGCTCTCTTTAGATTTTGTCTGTTGGATGTGAACTGTTGCTAATTTGACTTTGTTCCCAGCAGCACAATTGTGTTCAAGATACCAAATCCTACTGCAGGGTTGAAGTTAGGGACAGCTAAGGCCAAGGCTTTCCCTTCTCACTGGAGCTGGCCTTAATTTGCTTCCCTTGTGATTTTTTCTTATCCATCAGAGATCAGGAGACTATAAATATGCAAGTGGTGAGGACAGAGGCAGAGTTTAATGTGGGTGGGAGAGGAGGTGAGGAACAGGAGCGAGGAAGGGACAGGAAGTTTCTGTCCCTCTCCCTCACACAACTTCAACACCATTACAAGAGTAAGAAAGGAAAATGTCATAAATGTGGTCTGGCACTATGTGGAATTTGCCTAAATGTCAGCCAAACATATCCAGGTCAGGGGCAGATCTGTGCAGGGAGGGAATTTTGCACACCTTGTGTCTCTTGCAGGATCAATCCCTGCCTGTGACCGGAGGGCTGGAGGTGCAGCTCCCACTGGGGGAGGCAGGAGCCACCAAAACATTTCAAGATTCTTCCCTCAAGTCACTGAGCAGCAGCTCCTGAGCCCCTCTCTGAAGTCCTGGTGGCACCAGCCATGCTGTCTATGCCAAAATACATTTTTAGATGTAGGATAGTGAGTGAATATTGAAAAACGCATTTCACATGTGAAATACTGTTTGGATAGGAAGAAGAAAGCAAGGCAGACCAGTGATTCTGTGAGATAAGAGGAGTGCAAATCCAAAGTTAGCAGGCAGATTGCCATCCAACTCTGCTTTGGTGAGCAGTAAAACACAAATTTATGAGCTGGGTTTTGTTAAAGTCGGATATGGATTTTTGAAAATGAAAAGGATGGATGGGAGGACGGCAGTGAGACATTTAATCAATGTCATAAAAATGTAACATTCATTGGTCTCCTAAAATGAAATTAATAATCTGTGTAGAAGTATCATTAGGAGATAAGTGACATTTTTAGGCTTTGATTTGTAACTTGTAACAAATCTTACTTCCACATATTTCAAACATCCTTAGTGATATCCATCTTTATTAAAACATACCAAAACCTTTTCACCTCAGCTAGAGTGGCCCATCAAGCATTTTTTCCCCAGCATAATATCCTTAAGTAAAAAGACACATTATCAGGCACAGACTTTGCAGTAATGAAGGCAGGAAGAGACATGCTCCGTACCATATTCAAATTAAATCAGGGATTTCAATACTCCCTGATTATCAGGGAGTCTTGTCTTTCACTAATAAATTTCTCCTTCATCCCAGGCAGAGGCTTTCTAAGCTCTCTCTGAACTGATCAGACATTTCATTGTGTGCAGGAGGGTGAGGATAAGGTGTGTGCATGGGGGGAGCAGGAGTGTGGGGTGGGGGGATACAAAATTAGGCAAGTCTGCTCCATAAATGATTGGAGCTATCACATGAAAAGGCAGCCTTACAAGAACATAAATCTGATTCACATGGCTGCTGAATTTAGAAGCATTTGGGGGAAGGAGTAGCTAATATACAGAGGTTTATTCTCCTTACATTTAACATCAAGGCATTTTGCATCCAAGTCCTTTCATACATTTTAATGGAGCTGCATTTGATTTGCTCCAGGTAAGTGAGGTAAGAAGTTGGAGTCCAGGGCATGGATTATTAGTACAGATCATCTCTCAGACAGAGGGGGAGGTGACACCCTTCCTGTGCCCTCCCCCCTTCCCATGCCTTTTTAAAAGGGCACCAAGAAAGTGCCCTTTTTAAAAAAATTTCTTTTTTGTTTGTTTTGTTTTTGTTGTTTTAGTTGTTTGTTTGTTTGTTTGTTTTTAAATTAGCAGCATAATCACAATCAAGTTGTGCAACCAGGAGAGTTTACATCTTTTCTTCATGGACTCCTGTCAAGCATGTTCTAATTAAGCTGTTTCTGTTTCCATTGTGGACCAAGAGGAGGATGACAGCAGGGAAAAGTTGGTGAGAGTTATCACGGCACACGTTCAGAAGTTACAGAGATAAAGGACAAGCCCCTTGTTGTGGCTGTGACAACAACAACAGAGAGAGTCCCTGCTGGGGGCCACGTGCTGGAGCCTGGCACATCGTCCTTGCCTCAAAGAGAATACAGGATCAACAGGAAAGGGAGATAAAGGAAGGATCTCAATCCTATCTGCACACAGAAACTGTGGCCTGGAGAGATGTGATTCTTTGCCCGGTATCACAAAGCTGCTCTACATCAAAATCAAGTGGTGCACCTAATTCTCCAAAGTCCCAGTTAAGTGTCTTAATCAAAAAGTGCTTCAGGGCCTAGAGAGAATTGTCCTGTATATTAATTATCCTTTACATTTCAAGAGTCGCTAGGAAAGTGTTCTTGTTTTTACTCCTAGGCCAACTTCCAAAGGGTCCCACTTAATAAAACATTCAAAACTCCACTAGGGATTTCTGGCCAATTTTGTTACCACCTTTGATTCTGTTTGTGTTCTCCCATAATTGCTCTAGCTCATGAGAAAAGGACATGTTTCTTTTATTTATACAGCTGATTCTGTACAGATTTCCTCTCAGGGAATTTGGTGACACTATTACTGTACCCATGTCCTGCTCTCAGCAGCCCCTTTAGGACTCAAACTGCCAGTTTAAAATGTCTGATCACAAATGTGATCTGATAACAACCAGGAACTATCTGACCATTCCCAAATATAAAGATGATATTATTATATGATATCTCTAAGAACTGTGGGCTCCCCAGTTTTACTAAGAATGGCCCAGGCTGCAGATCTGTGGGTGTGACCTTGTGCAGGGCAGGGAGCTGGACTGCAGTGACCTCCTTCCAAATCTGGATATCCTCTGATTCTATGATTAGGAATTATTTTGCTCACAACCATACATAGTAGTACACATGTACATGCCTGTAACAATAATTTTCACACCTTCTCCAGCTAGAAATCCTTAGACTGTGCCTTCACAACTTCTGCACGGGCTCCCCTGGCCACGACAGGAATGTCACAGGTAACAGAGTGCAAGCACCAACTGCAGGATGTCACAAAGGGCAGGCAGCTGCCCTGGCTCCTTCCTCACCTCTGAAGTTCCCCCTATTGACAGATATTGAAATACAATGCCCAGGTGATTCCCACTATATCCCTTTATTGTAATTTTTGCCTACCTTGCTTTTCACTGAAATTATTTGCTGAAAGAAAAACACAAAGGCCCCTCCCTTTGCAAAGGTTAGGCCTTTGCTCAAGCCCACAGATTTTAACCTCATAAATATTCCCAGCTATAAGATCTTATTAAGAAGGTATGTCTCCCAAGAGCATAAAACCATCAAGCTGTAAATTTTATTTAATTTCCCATGAGATTTCCTAGCCTCATACATATAATTAGAGTGCAGTATAGAGCACTTTTTGTGTTTTGTCAATAAATCACTAGGGAACAATCAACGTTTAAGAGGACAAGCTTTAATGATTTTTCAGACCCCTAAGCAATCATGCCTGCTACAGTGGCAAGCTGGTCTTTAACTTTCTCTAACTAGGATTGTGGACTGTAATGTTAGAGAAGGTCCCAAACACTTAATCCTATTAGACTCCGCAGCCCAGACAATCATAGCTTATACCCCAGGGACATATTGATTTTGATTTGCTTGACAGATAAGAGCAGCCAAGCTACTGTAGGCTATGCTTTATTAAGTGTTTACAAATTAAATATCTTAAGGTCTGTAACAAGCACAAGTCTGCAGCACAGCCAGCTGCAGGTTGGCAATTACCTGTGCAGCTGGACAGAGGAAGAGTCTCCATCAATCACCCAGAGCTCATCTGGCAGCACTGGGAGCGTGGTCCGGGGGCTCCTGGCCCAGCAGGACACACAGAGCTCTGATCTCCACTGCAGCACAGCCTCTGGGGAACCCACATCTTCCTGCAGCACTTTGGCTTGTGGCAAGATATCCCAACAATGCCTCTGTCAGGAGGAACTCATCGGGGAGTGTGTCAGTGTTGAGCCATGACACAAACTCTGTCGTATTTTTAAAAAGCCCCTGCTCACCTCACTTGTTTTGTCCTCTCTGTGCTCTATCCTAACTCAAAACCAGCATAATTTCCATGCTGCTGCCACAGCCTGGATCTCCTCTGTCTCACTCAGCCTGCCTGGCTTCTCTGGGAAGTTCCCCATGCATAGCACAGACAGGGACAAACCATTCTTTCACACGCACAACATCTCTGACTTTTGGAAAAACAATCCCATTTTGTGTGGGAAAAAAAAAAATGGAGATGATTTAGAGAAAAAACTGCATACCATCAAATTCTTTCTTGCATGCAAACCATAAAATAACTTTTACACCTGGGAGAACTGAATGAGTATATTTCTGATTTGGCATTATTTTGCCCTTGACTTTGCACTCATGTCAATGACAGGAGGAGAAAAATAACTGCAGAGAATTGGATGCAAAGAATTCATAAATTTCCTGAAAGGAAATATCTGAAAAAGAGAAATTGCCTTGCCCAACTCCACAGTGGCTGGCAGTACACAGAACTCCTTGGGTCAACAGCCCAGGAGGGCGTTTGTGTCCCCTGAATTACCCTTGTGATCTCAAGTGGAAAGCAGCTTATGGGCACTGAATGCACATTAAACACTTGAGCTTTCCATCGCATAATTTGATAATCACACCAACTACACTATCAGGCAAGAGTCTCCCAAGTACTTTAAATATGTTAATGAAGCAAGATTTTATCTATAGTCTTATACAGCTTGCACAAATCTATAAATAGGCTTATCTCAGGGTTATTGCTGTTATAAATTAATTATGGAAATGTCAACCAAATCAGGTACATGCCAGAGGAGTAATGGGGAGAGCAGTGATTTGCAACAGAAGATTCAGATACTGGGTGACCTGCATGAAGGGTTCACAGCCCCTGGCAGCAGTCCATGGGCTTCAGGGGAATTTAACCTTGAAGAATACACTTCAAACTGGTTTTCATATGAGTAATTGACAGTGGCTGGAGAAGTGGACTGAATTAGGGAAGAGTTATTGCACTGTTTGCTGGTAGCATCTCATTCCTTAAGCCACAATTGTTTCTTTTTAGGCACTGGGAGCTGCTGGATAAAGAGGTTTGGGGTTTTTTGGGGGAGGAAAGGTGAAGGAATGGAGATGAGGAGCCTTGGTGTAAATTCCTCCCTTTACTGCATTATGCCAAAGCCATAGGACATCTAGGAACAATATACACTTATTTAAAAGGAAAATCCCAAGCAAATAAAAATCACTTTTTCCTACTTAGAATTGACTATCTGTTTGTTTTAAGGACAACACCAAAAGTCTGTGACTCCTGAATATTACAAGAAATTTCAAATGTGCATCTAACCCAAATGGCACTCTAAGAGAGATGAAAGATCTGTCAGAGCACAACAGCTACTTAGGTCCTAAATGCCATATTCATTCTCCTATTTATTCTCTATACAGTGATATGACCTGTGGACTCCAGCTCTGGATAAGTACTCTCAATACATCCGCTGCCTCTCAACCTGAACAAAAAGATCTCCATGCCCCAAACATCTAGAATTCAAAAAGGAAGCATTCTTTATTTTCAATAGTTAATGCATATTTGTCCTTTTATTTAATCAGAATAATAGCTTTAGAATATATTTTTTTAATTTCAGCTTTTCTTAACATTCTTGTAATGGGCTGATACTATTCTTGAGGCACTGATAAAGAAACAAATAGGACATTATGACTGAAATACCACATTATAATGTGCCAGCAGTGCTGAAGTTGAAGCATGTTAAAAGTCTGTGTATTTTGCCTCTATTCAGAAAGCTCAATGCAAAGAGCTGTTGATCATACACAGCTTTTTTAAAAAAAAGGAAAAAAGAAAAGAGCATTTTGACAGTGATTAGTATTGGCAGTGTTTGAGTGCCCAGACCTATTCTGCTACAGCCAGTCTGAAGTTCCTACACAACTCACTCCAAAGAGTTACAAAACCCAGAACATCCTTGTCTAGGAACTGGATGTTATTCTGGGTAGCAGAATTCTGTCTCCCAGCTAGGATCCACTTCTGTGGGACTGAAACAGATAAATTGGTGAAAGAGTCTGCCTGTAGAATATCAGCTAATCTCAGGGTACTTGCAGACACTTTATTCTTCTGGCTGCATCAATATAAATGGATTAAAATGCTTTCTATTGCTTGCTAGGACTTGGTGCTTCAGCTGGTCAAATACAGCTCTGATTGTAAAGGTCTGGGGCTCAATATTACAGATTTCTGTCCCTAAATTGAGCTACAGAGAGAGGCCTGTGCAGTCAGAACCTTGGCTGGGTGGGGCTGTGTCTCACACCCGCAGCTCACCTCAGATACCTGGGACCAACCAGACTCTCCAGAAGCTCCACAGAAATGATCAAATTGCTGAAGGAAAACACTGCCCAACAGGCAGAGTCTCCCACAACTTTAATATTTACTGAGAAAGTGTCTGGGAGAAGAGGATTGAGATTCTCTATATAACACCCACAGTTCAAAGTGGGAAGACAAAATGCCCAAAGACCTGATTATCTCAAAGCAAAATATTCTGGATTTTTTACCTCTTATCTCTAATGAAGACATGGATGCTAAGACATGAAAGGTGAATGAGGTAAGGACTGTTCCACAGGCCAGGAGGCAGAAAGGATAAGGACACCCACAAGCCATTTATGGCCTGTTTCCATTTGGGTGGGTTTCTCCTGAGTGCCACAGGAGCAGCATAGCCCCTGTACTCTGTTTAAACACAGATTCAGCTGGGAACTCTGGTGAAAACAGCATTTAAATGGTGCTGAGATTCCCTTTGGCCTCTCAGCACTGATAGAGCTTCGACCATACCCCACTCCTGCCCTTGGAAGACAAAAGTTCCATATTTTAGTTTGAATCCTGCAGCTGGGGCAGCTCCACAAGAGCAGGGAACATGTGAAATTCTTCACTGCAGCATCTGCTACTGCTCCTTTCCATTAAAATTAAAAGCTCTATTACAGACATTAAAATCAGATCTCCTAACTGCTTAATAGGTAGGTAATGGACTCAAATTCTCAGTGAAAAAGTCACAGTGTGAGGCAATTTTCTACAGATGAAGCTTGGTTTTAAGGATCTTGATAATATATTTAATATTTCCTGAGAAGTAACTTAGAGATTTATAAATACACCTACTCATTTCACTGCCATGGGGTGTTGCACACCATCACCCCAATCAAAACCAAACAAAACCAAAAAAAAGCTTGAGTGGTTCCTCCCATGACAGGGTGGGATGCATGAAATAAAGCAAGTGACCTCTGGTGACCCTGTCCTGACTGGTGTTTTACACAGCAAATGGTCAACCTTCCATTCCACCTTTACACATTTCTTTTTCCATGGAGCCCACAAATCTTTAAATAAATCTCCAAATATCTGTGTGCTTCACAAGAGCAAGTGGCTCTCCAATGCAGTTCCCATTGGTGGCAGTGCCCCAGGAATTGTGGTGACAGCATGGGAGGCAGCATCAGACTGTGCTTGATCACTTCCCATCACCTTGTGCCCGGATTTGTGCTGCAGGTTCCACTTTCAGCTGTCCTGGCAGCTCGGGAGCTGTGCTCTCATGGAAAGCATTTGGAGACTAATGGGTGATGCAGGATCCAGTGAGTCTGGAAAGACTGGTCAAAATATCACCTCATACTCATGATCTCCCCATTTACTGCTCCTAAAATTTTAACTAGGCTGGAGTGGGCAGCCAGACCCGTGGAGAGGCTGTGTGGAGACTGATGGTGCTCCATTCTCAGTGACCTGGCCACAGCTACTGCTCATAAACAGCCCAGGGAGGGGGGAGTGTGCAGCTCTGGGGCCATCAGGGCTGATCCAAAACAGGTAATGAGGACTCTGCTTACATCCTGGAATTCATCAAACTTTTGGGAGTGTTATACTGGCCTTGTAAAAGTGGAATGTGTGTAGTATATTCTAAAGATGTCTAAATGTTCAGAATCTCACATGAGGCTGAGGAAAAAGCATCTTCCCCCCTCTGTTCTGGCAGCAAACACTATTCATGGATGATGGGAAGCAGAGAAGCACAGGCCATCAAAACAAGGGATCAGCCTGAGGTTAGGAAGAATAAACTTAATTACAACAAATCCCATGGACAGCACAAGCCTCAGACCCAGCAGAGTGGAGCTTCATTCATCATATCCAGGTGCTTCCAGGGCCTGATCCAAACCCACTGAAAAGAAATATTTCACAGGGCTTTGGATCACATTCAGAGCATGTACAAGCAGGGTTATGCTGTTTGGGGACATGATGGTTAATCAATATTGCCACTGAAAAAGCATCTTCTTCAAACTGGGGCTTGAACAAACAGTGGTCAAAGACTTCTGAAAAGTAAAGGAGTTTTCCATATCTTAAGATAAGGGAGGATCACATGGATGTTTATCCAAACTAGGAGAGGATTAAATATCTTTTATTCTTCTCAGAAAATTACAGGTGAAATGTATTTCCCTTATGGCTCTAGACTAACGAGGAAAATGCAATGAATAAACACGAATGTGGAAGGAGGGGAGAACCCCTGCTATTGCACCACAGGAAATGAGGTGACTTAAACCTGGTATTTTCCATTAAAAACACACTTTTACCATCTCTGAAAAACCACAGTTCACTGCCATTTAGACCTTACCAGCAGTTCTAAAGGAATGTGGGATTCTCTGCCTTGAAATGAAATAAGGACTGTCCTGAGCCAGAAACAGAGCCCAGTGATGAAGAGGCAGATTCAGGCAGTCTGCCCTCCAGCCTGTCCCTGAGGATGCTGTCTCTAGGCACATGGAGAATGGCTGAAGGTCCATCTGACACTCAACAGGTTCATAAAGCCATTTTATTCCATTTATTCCCCCAAAGCCACAGCCAGGGCTGTGCAGCAACTGGCCAACCATGTTCCAATTAAGCAATGGTGGTTTCAGCACGGGCTGTTTCCTGGGGATTAATGACCAACAGAGAGGCAGTTGATGATCTGAGGCCCATTAAAGCCAGTTAGTCATTAATCCCCAGCTAGAGCCTGCATCCAAGTCATTACAGATATTATTAGACGTGGGGACAGGCTTCTGTGTGGATGCATGTTATTGGTTTGGGCACCTGATGTGGTTGTTATAACCTGGAGCAAAGGAGGAAGCAACATTTCTGATGATGAAGGTTTAAGCCTCAGAACACCAAACTTCCTCCCTGAGTTCAGATGAGCTCCCTAATCTCTCTGCAACTAAATTACATTAACTTGAAAGGGAAAAAAAAAGGATTGCCTATTTACAAGAGATACAAATAACTCATCAGAAATGTAAGCTTCTACTTGCCAGAGCATCACACTTTCTACCAACCTCACTCTTTGTTACAGGAATGATTAAAAAGACAAAAAAAGAAAAAAAAAAAGAAAAAAGATGGAATGAGAAGGAATGGCTAAAGGGCAGTAACACAGGGTGAGGTGCAGAGCAGTTCCTGAGGGCTGCTACCCTCTGTGCCACGCAAACACAGCAGCTGAGGCTGTTCTCTCACAATGCTGGGGTGGTGAGGCACAATCAGCCTGGAAAGCACCTGGAAGAGCAGCCAGGGATGCTCAGGAAGCAGTGCCTACACGTCCTGGCAGGACCCCTCTGATGAAGCACACATGGGACAGCCCAGCTTTGTGGTCCCTTTGCTGCTGAAGTTCTCCTCTGTGCAGTGAGGAGATGATCAGTGCCAGGTGGTTTATGCTCACTGCAGGTTTTGAGGCACCTTCCACAAGAACATCAAGGGCATGGCAGGTTCCAGCTACTCTGGCTGGCTGGATAAAGTTGTTGTTATTGGTTCTCCTGCTGCTGGTGGCTGACAGACACAGCCCCTGTGTGCTCTGAACCACATCCTTGTCTTGCTGCTGCCTATTAATATCCTCTGCATATGTGACATGGGAGGAGGCTGTCACTCCTGTGTCACTCACTTGCCTTTCCCTGTCACTGGAGAATATATTCTTTCTGTTAGAATCCTAACAATACTCCAGGTTACACATTCTCCAGGCAATCCTGGCAGCTAAGTGGACCAGACAGAGCTGGAAGAGAAGGAAAATGAGCAACCATTTTATGTCTTGGAGCATGTGTAATAAAAATATCTATTAACTCCAGCACATAGGTCAGATTTCCTTTAATTACAATATTGGAAAGAGGAACACCTGAAAGAGCAGCATCACACATGAGATCAGGCTCCCCTGCACGAGGAGTGTGAGCTGCTGTTGATTAATGAATTACTGCAGATGGAGAGACTGTTCTGATCCATTTGGCTAAATCAGTGCAGGAGCAGGTAATAAGTTGCACAGGTATAAATGGCCCCCAGCACTCTGGTGTACAGACAGGTTCACCTCACAAAAGAATACTCATAGCAGTAAAAAAAAAATCCAATTAGTGTCTAAAAATCCCAAGACATGATACTACTTGGGGAAAGAAAAAAAAAAAAAAAGAGGGGGAAAAAATCCCCTCTAAGGCTCGATACCTTGACAACCAACAGATAGTATTTTGCTTTTATTGTCTACAAAGTAAATGAGAAAGTGAGAAGAGCTGTGGGTGTGGGTGTCTGAGTGAGCTGCTCTAGCACAGGACCAAGGCACTGCAGGGTGCAGCAGGACTGACACCTCCTCATTTAAAGTCTCCCAGTGTTTGTTCACTGCAGTGCCAGCACAGATGCCAACCACTGCCAGCTCCCCCCGGGCAAGGTCAGTCCCCAGTGAGCTGCTCCCCCTGCCCAGCAGCACAGCTGGTGCTCAGGGCAGAGAAAAATCCCCCCCCAGCTCCCACCACAGCAGAGCAGCTGCAGAGCTCCCATGGGAATGCCCTCCTGGACCTCTGAAGAACAGTTTATTCCCAGTTCATTATTCATTTTCCATCTGTCATCTCCAGAAGAGCTGGGGTGAGCTGTGCTGGCTGCAGAACCACCATCAGCTTCTCCAAGGGCTCCTGGCAGTGCTGGGCTGTCCCACTGTGTCCTCTTGGATTCACTTGGCAAGCTGCACCTGCAGGGTGGCTTAGGGCACATGGGCATCTCCAGCACTTTGAGTCAGGCCCAACAGGGCACATAATACAAGATTCCTTCCACAAAATCAATGTCACATATATTTTTTTAAGTATCTTTGGCCTTTGCACCACAGGTACAAACCAGAGACTCTTCCTCTCTGCTGCTCCCTGTGCCACACATGAACAGGAACCCAGTTCTGCTTGGATCTCTGCCCCTCAGGCTGCACTTACTCCACCACCTTTTGTGTGACCCAAATAATCTGTTCTTCAGAGCCCTAAAGAGCTGCTGCTGCATGCTCAGTACAGAGCCAAGTGGAGGGATTCCTGTTTCATTCCCTTTGAGTCTCACAGAGATCGAAGCTTTCAAGAAGAAGAGACCAAAAGAGAGACAGAAAGGAGAAAAGAGGAATTTTAAACGACCTTAGGAGATTTGGAAGTTGGCTTTTCTGTACATACCTCAAGCATAATTCACCTCAACTTCCTTCAGCCCATCATCAGCTGAACCAGAGGAGACAGACTCAGACCCCATCAGAGGGTGCAGCTCCTCCCAAGGGACAGCTCCCATCTCTGCTCTGTGTGACAGGGACAGCACCCAGGGAAGGGCTGGGGCTGTGCCAGGGCAGGTTTATGTTGGATTTCAGGAAAGGTTCTTTCCCCAGAGGGTGCTGGCACTGCCCAGGCTCCCCAGGGAATGGGCACAGCCCTGAGGCTGCCAGAGCTCCAGGAGCTCCAGGGATGCCCAGGCTGGGATTGCTGGGGTGTCTGTGCAGGGCCAGGGGCTGCACTGGATGATCCCTGTGGTCCCTTCCCACTCAGGACATTTTAGGGTTCTGTGAACTAAGGCCTAGGTCTGACATGGGTCATTATTAATAGCATTGAATCCCAATGCATCTCATACACAAAAGCAAACTCCAAATTTCTGCTTCTGCCTATGTTTAGGACAAATCTGAACACACTGGCCAGCCACCAGGAGCACTGTGGGTTTCTGCAAAACAAACAATTTCCATGGGACTTTTGCCCTCATTGTTTTAGTGCATGGGATAGAAGGAATCCTGGGAGAGCTTTGTGCTCCCAGCTCCCTTCCATGGAGGAGGCTCCTCTCCATGAGAGTCACCTTCTCCTGCCAGCACAGAGCAGAGGCTCCTGGGGGGCTGCAGGTGCCAGGAGGTGCCCCGTGTGTCACAGGGTTGTGTCTGGGTGTGTCCCAGAGGCAGGGCCAGGGAGGGAGGGCCTGAGCCCAGCAGGGCCAGGGAGGAGCTTGTCCCACAGCCTCAGCCCCTGCTGCCCTCACCCACTATGGGAAGGCTTTGGGAACAACAAGGGGGAATCACCCTGAGGAAAGATGCACATCCAGCAGGGAGCAGCCTCTGGATGACAAATGCCATTAGCAGGCAAGTGGCCTCACCTGTGCCCTTTGCAGGAGGGAAAGGAATTATCCCCAGGAGCCCCTGGCAGGAGTGGAGCCCGTGGCACGTTCCACCTCATGCGTATCTTGTTTATTCTAAGTGGAGCTACAAATCTGTCGAGTGAGCATTTTGTTTTGATTAAAAATTAATAGCTGCTTTTGACCCAGGTGGATTAATTTCACTTTCACTGAGTATCAAGTTAATTGACACAAACTACTGTCAGGTGAAAGAACCAATTAACAAACTGTGAGGAGGACTCCTCTCCCCCTCCCTTCTCCTCTCCCCCAAATGTTGTTTTGACTGAAGAGGTTTTTTTCCCCTTTTAATAGAAAAAAATTATCTCAGCAGAATGAGATTAATTACTTAACAAAGGGAGGAACAAAAGGAATGGAGGGTGGGGTGCTCCCTCCCTTGGAGCCCGGATGCGGTGGCAGGATGCTCCAGAGCAGGGCTGGAAGAGGGGCCCTGCTCTGCCTCCAGCCTTGCTCTCACCAATTAACTGCCACTTCCAAGATTATCAGTCAGCAGGGCTGGGAGGTGGCTGGGGCTCGTTGCAGTTTGGCAGAAATCCTTGATAAGGTCCCCAGGACACAACAGCAAGGTCACTGGGACAGAGAGGGGCAGGATCCTTCAGAGCACAGAAAACCACGGAGCAGTGGGAGCTGTACAAAACTCCTGCTCTCAGGTTTTATATTTAAAATATATAAGTATTTTATATTTATCTTATATGTATATTATTTATATAATACAAATATTTTATATTTAAATCAGGTTTTATATTGAAATCAGGAGCTCTCTGCAGCAATGCATTACACATAGCAGCCTAGGAAAATCAAAGTAGTTCCTTATTTAATGTCTGTTCAATGTAAGGCAGCCCAGGCTGGGCTGGTTGAGCTGTAGGGATTGTGTTCCAGAGGCTGGAGCAGGGAATGGCTGGCAGGGCTGGCACAGGGGCTGCTGCTTGGCCACCCATGCCCCATGGCAGAGAACTGGACTTGTGCTTCCAGGCTGTCAGCACAGCCCTGAGGAACTCGGGGGTACATTTGCTATAAGCAAAGTGACTTGGACTTCCAAGTATCACTTTAAACTGCCTTGTGCTAGAGAAGGTAAATCCCTGCAGGAAGGAGGAGGCACAAAAAGCATTTTGGGTATGCAGCTCCATTAAAATCGAAACTAGCTGGGCTGCCTGATTTGCTTATGCCCTTCTAAAAATCCCATAGGAAACTTATTTATATCTCCAGGCATCCAAATGCCATCTAAACCCCTTGTCCTTCAGAATTCACGTGATCTGGACATCTCAACATTGTATGGCTATTAAGAAAATTAAATATAGTCTCCTAGATTGTCTGGGCTTAAAAATCCATTTCAAGCTGCTAATGCTGTGGCTAAAGTTTTATTATAGAAGTTGCTTAACTAGGCAAATATTTTCAGTTATATATATTTTCCCTTTACTTACAGAACTCATAGCACTTCATTTATCCTCCTGAGACTGTTTGTTCAAATCATTCTTTTACATCCTTAGCCACTATTCTACCCCAGGGACCACCTACAAGCTTTTGCCATTATTAATTTTTTATTCAAAGAAACAGCTAGAAAACCTGTTAAGGGGGTGGGGAGAAGGAGAGAGGGAGAAAAGGAGGAAACGAGAGAGAGAAAAGGAGAAAATGGGACACAGATTTGCTCCTCCTTCACTGAGACCTCATATTGTTTCTGGCACCTCTGAAAACCTTTCCCAAATGCTGCTTTCCCCACCTGGTAATGATGTGCAGAAGGGAGAAGCCCAATTTTGGTGCCTGCAAAGGGAAAGCACTGACTGTGAGCTCCTCAGATACACAGATCTTGAATTTATATATGGACACAATGAGAAGGCTGAAAGAAATATCTAAATAAAGGTGTGAAATACCTACAACAGAGACAGAAAGGGTTTGCAATAAGCTCAAATGGGAGCATGCAAAAGTTTTCCTGCCCAGAGGGGGCCTGGCTGCCCCCAGCCTTTTTGTAGCACCATCAATTCATTAGCAGAGCTGTGCCTGAAAACCCTGCCACTGCTCCACGTGTGTCCACTCATTACCTGTGGGCCTTCAGTGATCATCTGCTGGGGAAGGACTACAAACATACCTGGCTGCTCTGACATGCAGAGAGCCAGGAGAAAATGAAAGGAGGAAATTGCAATTCAATTCAGTGCATATGGAGAATAAAGAGCCATGGTTTCATATGCACTGGCTTCTCCTTCCCTTTGGTTTATGTTAAAAAATATACAGTATTAGCTGTCCTTTCCTCTGGGGAGCATAGGTAATGGAAACCAATAAAGAACTGTCATGTGTTACTGCAATCTATCTACATTTAGGTGATCCCTGTTCTGTCCCACATCTGACCAAGGGGAAAAGCAATTGTTCAAATGAAACCAGGTGGCAAATCCTCCCAGTCATTTCTTCCCTTCACGTCTTCACAATCAGAACTTGAGCTGAAAACCACAAAGATATCTCAGCATTAAGCACTTCAACACTCCTGGGAAATGCTTAACATGAGGTAACAAACCCACAAAGGATCCCACATTTCTGAGAGAACATCAGATGAGATCTGGCTGGCTACTGAATATTAAAAGATACACACAAACCCCCCTGCAGATGAATTTGCCATAGCACAACCCTTCTTATGAAGACCACAGTGGTTACACTGCCATCACCTTCTTTTAGAGTTTTAAACTACAAGTGATTCATGTTAGAATGTGCAAAAAGAGGTAAGATGCTGGATTTGTTAGGAGCAAGACCAGGAGAGATTTGCTCTGCCAGGGAGAAGTGCAGTTCATGAGATGGATTGCAGGTTTTACGTCCCTGTTAACTGTCCTGACACCTGAGCAAGGGCACTGAGATAATTTTTTATCCCAGATATAAAAATGGGGCAAGAACAAACATGCTCAGGTTTTCAATCAGGCTTTAGCCAGGCAGTCTGGCAGTGTGACCTGAACTGTGACTGTGCAAGGGACACAAATGACACAGCCCTGGCAATTCAAATTTCAGGAGCCCCTCCACTGACTGCAGATTAAAGGAAAGGGTCAACTTCATTTAGCACTGACTTCTGTCTTCATTTCATGCTCAGAGGATGCACTCAGGCTGGAGCCTTAGCTGATGCAAATCAAGAAAGCTCAGTAGCAATCAGTGCTGGACTGATTTATAACAACTGCAAGTCTAGCCCCTTACAAGGTCAATATTAGCAAAAGAAGGAAGGGAATGTGATGGTACTTAGTGTGGATTTTAAAGCAAGACACTCCACAGTGGGGGAAGGAGAATTTTACATGGGAATCTTTCATTATGCTTTTATGGTGGTGGGAAATCACACACACTAGAATATGAATCTGTAACTAATTAAAGTAACTAATTAAAGAGCTCTTCAAAATGTGCTTTATCTTGAATTCCCTTTTTCCTGCTTCTCTGTTTCATTGTTCTTCATGTCCTTAGAAATTTATCCAAGTCCTGTAGGTAGCAATCAGTTAAATAACCCTGTGGTGGTTTATTGCTCAGCATATTGCTGGGGCCTTCTGCCTCTCAGTCTCTTACAGATGTGAATTAATGTTTCTGCACTTGTGAAAATGTGCTTAGGAGTTTTCTTACACAGTGATTCCTGCAAAAAGGTGAAATAAAGTATCTGTCACTGCAACTGGTTCTCAATTGGTGCTGAAATTAATTATTTCCACCCCTCTCAATTATTCTCCACCTTTACTGAAATTCAGAAAAGTGCAGTAGCTGGTCATAGTCTAAAGAGAAAAAAAGGCTTTAACAACATCTACAGATAAGCATGAATGCCTCCTGCTAGAGGGATCTCTTCCTAACTAGTTCTGATACTTCAGGTAAGTGGAATCACTTGTCTGATTAGCTGTGGCCTGGAATCTTTTTCTGCTGCTGGGTCCTGAGGAAGCAGTCACATGAAAAAGCCCTGAAGTTCTTACATGAGAATCCCTAGGAAGCCTCACTTGATTGATTTCCTTCCCTTGGAAGGCAGAGGTAAAACTCTGACACAGAGAAATCAGTGGTGATGCACAGTCCTGAGCAGCTGAGCTGTTGCAGTGGCCAGGTTCCAGCCTTGGTGGCACAGGGAATATTCCTCCTCAGGAGGAAACCCTGCTCAGGTGCTGCAGAACACAATTTACCGAGATGTGCATGTGAAAGGAGTTTCTTTGTTTTACAGCACAAGTTCTTGAGATGAGATTGAAGCCAAAGCCCAGCTTACTTTATGTGTTCTTTTCCTGGGTATGCAGACTACAGGTTATAGTGATGAGAAATTTGAGATAAAAAGAACATGGAAAACACAAAAATTACTACAGTTTGTATTTTGCTTTTCTCTTACATCCCAGCTTTTCAAATTAAAAAAACCAGTCAAACAAAAAAGCCCCAACCACCACAACAATTCTTTGCTATTTTTTTCTTTTGTAGTTATTGGCAGTGGCAAAGTATGAGATCACACTTTTAAAATTGTTCTCCCTCACCTGGAAGCAGATTGACACCTTTGCCACAGGATTGCAGAGATCCTCTTCCTGTTAATAAAAAGGCAATTTCTTTGGGTAACAAAGCCATGGACTTCTGGCAGTAAGCCAGGAAGCTTAAAGAGAAACCTTGAATTCTGCAAACATAATAGACAAGGGACTCAGCTTAAGAAAAGATTTCATCTATCAACTAACAAGAGGCTGGGGTCATGAAGTAGGGTATTCTTTATACTTGAGAGACCAAGCTAAAAATCTTAAAAATGTGCAAGGAAATGCTGGCTGGAATGCTCTCCCTGTGAAACAGGCTGAGGCTTCCAGGAGGCTTATCATTCCTCCTGACAGTCTGACAGGACTGTGTAATACAGAAGTTTAGCAGTGTGGGCAGGTTAAATTATACTAGGCAGGAGAAATCATTTCAATGTGAATCGAAGCGTTTACTCTTGTCCACTTCCAGCTCCAGCTTGTTATTCTCTGCAGCCCACAGCTTCATGTTTCCAGCAGAAGAGCTTCATTTTGAAGTGCATGTTATACAGGGGGTGCTTTGGTTCTAGGACTTGCTGTTAGCTCACAAAACATCCTTAACACACCACTTAAATGTGACTTGGTTCCTGTTCATCTAGTAATTTTCTATGTATTATTCTATGTAGTATTTTTAATGTATTTAGCTGGGATGGCAAATATTGTGGTAAACAGATGATATATTGAGCAATATGGTTATGGGAAGTTTTGACGAAACCTTAGTGAATTTATGTAGAGAAAATAGTCTTATGAATAAGAATGAACTTCCAGAAAAATGTGCCATTCCCCTGTGAAAAAGGGCAGAGTAAAGAGCATTTTCAGCTTCAGTCCTTTATTCCTGCTGGAAAAACACATACCACTGCTCAGCTCAGCCCCCTCAGCCTATTTCATGGAGTCACAGAGTCACTCTGATTTTTCTGCCTGTTCTAGCAGTCCAAAGCATCAGCTTTCCTGCTTTTCCAGGGTGATGCAATCCACCCCACAGCCCAGCCCAAATGACACACAGCCATTGTCCCTAAACCTAGAAAGGAAACCAGTCCCTACACCACCTGTGTTTAAAGAAATACCTGCAGAAATGCTGCTGGGCTCATGTCCCTGGAGCACTGTGGCCATTTTGAGCTGTGAAGCACCCGCTGGAACTGGAGGGTCCTTAAGGTCCCTTCCATCCAAACCATTCTATTTTCCTCAGTGTCAGTAAAAGTAGGGTGACCCCTACACCAAATGGAATTCATTTTTTGTGTCATTAGCACTTTAGAATAAGTGGACACTCATTATTGGTAAATTACAATAAAATTTATGCTGAATTGCATGCAGCATCTGCATTAGTAGCCAATGAGTCCATTCTGATTAATGTGACCACAGGAAGTAGCAGGGAGTGTGTAATGATTTGCTACAGCAGCTCACTGAAAGCTCTTTAGTCAGGTTTCCCATTAACAAAAACAAGCATTAAATTACTTAAAGACAATCATTAATTTAAATAAGTATTTTGTAACCATACATACAAATCAGGCACAGAAAAGAAACATAGAAAGTGCCCCAGTTGTTACATCAGCTAAAACCCCAGGAATGCACAATGCTCACCTCTCATTTTCCTGCCCCAGGGCCCCCAGACATCACATTCTGGGCCAAGAATCACAGCTTCAGGCATGCCACAGTGGGTTTTAAGGGGGTGAATCCTAAAAGGCAGCAGTCCTACAGAGGCTGGTCAGAGCTGTGGGCAGGGCAGGAGCCCTGCAGCCCAGCAGCCCTGGGAGATGCTCTGTGAGCAAACCTCCCACAGGGCAGCCTTCTGCCCCAGGGAATGCTGGCTGGGATGAAAACAAGCAGCATCAGAGGATCCTGGAGATCTCTGACCTCAGGAACCACTGCTGGGCCCCAGAATGTCCTGGAGAACACCCTGACCCCCCCATCTCCTGTCCCCATGGCACTTGGGCAGCCCTGGTTCAAAAGGAAAACACAAATCACCAACAGCAGCCCCTAAACTGAAAAAAAAAAGGAATAAAACAAAGCAAAACCAGAAATAAAACAAAGCAAAAGTCTGAATGCTGGGCATGGGATCTGGGAGACTTGTATTTCCTGACTTGAATGATTTATTGATTCATGGGGATGAGGGTGGAACAAGATGATGTTTAATGTCCCTTCCAACCCAAACCATTCCCCATTCAAAGTTTGCTTTTCCTTGTATTTAATTCCCCCTTATTGGCATACAATATCATTAATTTATATCAAAAGATTTGGGAGTAAGGATGGCTTCTCTCTGTCTGTCTGCACCATGCCTAGGTCCAAAGGAACCCAGTGTGGACAGGGTTTCTGAGGGCTGCTCCAAGAAACAGCAGTACAAAAATAGTAGAAAATTACTTGGATTTCAGGCTTCTATTACCAAATGTCTCCTGTCTTGAACCTTATGTTTACACTGAAATGGAGCCACAAAGACCATGCAAGGAATAAGGTCAGAGCTGCTCTTGTTCTTGGACCAGGAGAGAGAAACAGAAGCTCCTTGGTGATCCTGCAGAAGTCTGGTGGAGCTGCTCTTCCATTGCATTTCTGAGGACACACTAACATCATAACTACCATCCTGCAGCATGTTTGTATTTTCCTGGCAGTACAAGATGCTGTGGTTATCTGCCATATTCAAAACAACTGCCCATCCTTGTAGAGCCCCCTAGCACTGACCCCATCCAGCAGCCCTCCTGCCTTGCTGTGGGCACTGGCACCATCAGCAAAGTGACCCTGGCAGTGTAACCAAGAGCAGGGGCTGCACTGCACAGGGCTGGAGGAGTTTATTTACAGAAATAATAATTTATTTTATAAATAAAAAGAAATAAATAAAATTTCTAATAAATATATTAAAATATGTAAATATATAAATAGATATAGTTTAGAAATAAATAAATAAAATTTATTTTAAACAAAATTTAATTTAATTTATAATATTATAATATATAATATATATAATAATATATGTTATAATATATATTATAATATTATAATATTATAATATATAATTTAATTTGAATATAATTTATTTATATAAATATTTTTAACATAATAAAATATTTATAGAACATTTACATTCTCCCTTTTCAGCTCAGGGCAGTGGAGGGGCTGGAAGGGTTTTGCACAAGGACTCTTAGCTCCCACCAGCAGGTAAAGTGGGAAGCAGGATTCAGGAGTGTGAGGTGATGAACCCCCCTCACTCTGTGACTGATGGAGCTGCAGCCACGAGGTTGGAACCAGAGCCACACCAAAGGAAGGAGGAACACACTGCCAGGCTGCAGCACTGAGCTTATATCAATGCCTGAGGCAAACTCAGTTCCTGGGGGTTGAAATGCTCCTGCAGGCCAGGAACAAAGCAGGGCCCAGGAGGAGATGAGCTGGGAGGCTGGGTGGCTCCAGTGCTGCCACCAGAGTGTGCCCCCCTTGGGGACCTCAGGGGGGCTGACCCTGGCCTGTCCCAAATCCCATCCCTCTGTTCTGAACTGTCTGACACCTCTCCTCTCCTCTCCTCTCCTCTCCTCTCCTCTCCTCTCCTCTCCTCTCCTCTCCTCTCCTCTCCTCTCCTCTCCTCTCCTCTCCTCTCCTCTCCTCTCCTCTCCTCTCCTCTCCTCTCCTCTCCTCTCCTCTCCTCTCCTCTCCTCTCCTCTCCTCTCCTCTCCTCTCCTCTCCTCTCCTCTCCTCTCCTCTCCTCTCCTCTCCTCATGATTTTACAGAACCAAACAATGAAAAAATCCCCAAGTGCATTAACAGCAATCCCCAGCAGTGTCCTGGCAGCACAGAAAAATGCCATCAGAAACCAAGTTTTCTAAATGAGGTTGCTTGCAAACATTTGGCATGCAGAGTCCAAAATTCACCTCTATCCTCCTTCCCTGTCTCTGGCTGAGGATTTGTGCTCCATGGGCAGCTCAGAGCCAATAAAGCAGCCATCTATCAGCCCCTGAAACAAACTGAACCACCCATGTGTTGGCAGAAGTTCACAGTTTGAAAATGTTTCATGTCTTACCCGTTCCTAGAACAGCCCCTTTCTCTGAGATTATTATAGACTATCACTCATTCTTCAGTTTGTCTAGGATCTGCTAAATGTTTCTCTATAAATTCATCACTTGCACATTCACAGCCATGCATTAACTGCTCAGTTTTTCCCTGAAAGTAAGGAATTTGGTATGATACATAAGTCACCATAAACTCCACAGGATTAAGTGAGTTATTGCATCTTACAGGACAACTGGTTCCTACAAATGATACCCTGGCAAATGACATTATCGCTCAGTGATTTGGTTCAATCTGATTGCTACAGTTAATGTAATAATGTAACTCAATTAGGATGCTTTTGTTATGAATGAACAACCTTGTTTAATATTGTCTGCCTGTCCAGAGTCAGCTGAGATAGGATGTTGAGGCAGCCTGCAAAGCCCAGAAATTCAGTGGTGCATTTTCAGGAGAGAGATCAGCATGAATTTTACAAAGCCCAGGCAATTTTTAAAGACAAAAAGGTCTTTTTTGGTGTTTCCTACTAAAAGAAAATGACAAACCAGGCATCTTTTAATGCCTGCAAGTGATTCCAGACTTTTCACAGAGGTCACAAAAAGGCCTGCAGGAGTCAGTGCCCACAGGCTGACCCTCATTTCCAAAGGAAAGCGCATCAGGTTCACCTTAAACCGATTCTCCCACACTCCCAGCTCCCCAGTAGCTCCCAGTGTGCAGACCAGTAGCCACATCAGAGTGTGCCCACACTGGGAGCCTGGCAGAGCCTGCCCGTTGTCAGATAACCTTGTTTGGAGCTTTTCCTGTTTTCCTTCTGTGTGGTGCTTTCTGAGATGCTTCCAGCACATTCATGGAGCTCCCCACCAACAACAGCCAGGGTCAGGGTTTGGTTTCTAGAAACTTGCACTCCCTAACTCAGAACATCTCTGCCATCTCATCTCCTGCCAACAAAGAACCCAGGGGCTCACAGGAGGGTGACAGAGCAGCAGAGGCTTTGGGACAAGGGCTTTCCTTGGCTGGCAATGCCCCAAGGGAGGAGGGAAGGAGAGGTTTTGCCAAACCTGCCCTGGATTAAGTGGAAGATGAAAGCCCAGAATGATCTTTGCTCTGCTGTACCTGCAGGCCCAACTCTAATTCAAACCACGTGTTATTCTCCTCACTTCTGCCCTGCTTGGGGAATTTGTGGAATCCAAGAGACATGGTAGCTGTGTTATACCACTTCCAGGTCCACAGTGCCCTCCCTGAGCCACGTGGAGAGAAGTATTTAGAGAACCAGCACGGTCCTTGCTGGAATCCTTCTCAATTCATCAGTGCATGCATTTAATTTCCTGTCTCCTTGTTTTCAGCCTGTCCTTGGATATGTTTGTGAGAAACCTGAGATGGTTACATGTGTTGTGGCCTCCAAGACTATTAAAACCATTAAATAACTGCCATAACTTTGTTCTATATGTATTTTTTTTTCTTCTCTTTCTAAAGAAACTTCCAAAGAAATGTCTCACCTTCTCAGCTCTCAATCCCAAGCCTTTTCTTTTTCAAGGAAAAGTGAGAACAGACATTCAGGAATGGGGAACATGCCTCATACATGATTATAAAACCTGATTTGTAATGAAAAACAGATGTTATTCAAGAGCATAAAGTGTATATGAATATTATGCTTGAATAACATATAATCCTTAAAGAACACTTTGTATAACCTAGATATGTTTGGCCATGGCCAGACTCCAAGATCCACAGACTGAATTTCTGTCTGTCTCCACACACACAGATCACACGTGCCCACTCATCAATACCAGCAGCACAGCTCCACAGCTCACATCAATCCAACAGCAGCTCCATGGGGCTGTGCTGACCACAAGAATTGCACCTTTCAGGACACAGATTTCCTTTCAGGACATCTCATCTTACTTTTGTGTGGATTGTGTACAGACTTGTGTGAAATAACAGACAAAACTTCTCAGCCTACTCAGAGATCAGCTCAAACATTCTAAATTAAGTTTAAAATTCTCATCTTTCAGGACAGAGAGAGCATGTGGGCACATGCACTGTGTGCAGACACAGACACAGATCTTCCCTGAGTTTGAAATCACAACTTGCTATGTGCAAGATCAGAAAACCACTCTGTGATTTCACTCACTCTGTGCCAGTGGCACCTGAAAGTGAAATCTTGCCTGGCATTCCCACGTACTCCCTTCATGGAGCCACTTTGATAAAAGTTTTGCTACACATAAAAAAGAAGATGTAACACTATAAAGTGAACAAGCAAAACTATCTATCATTTGGAATGTCTTTCTTACTGTGATCTAAGCTGCTGGGAAGGCTTTAGGAATTTGCATGTTATCCTTAGAGATGTCTGAAAGTGTCTCTTCTGTTTCTTGTACAGCACTGAGCACATCACCAGCTTTAATCTTTAATCTCTTCTTCTCTCCTCTCCTACTGAGAATCAAATCCAACAATCCAGGCACAGGTAAAACTCTTGGGCATATAATAAAGTTTGGCTCCGAGTGTTGCAATTAGGATGGGAATATTTATTGCCAAGAATGTGTTATACCAAAAAACCTGCAAATCAGTATCACATCCTGAAACTTGGCTCTGGATCACAGAAACAGAGTGGTTTGGGCTGGAAGTGACCTTAAAGCCCATCCCATTCCCCCCATGCCACGGGCAGGGAAAACTTCCACTATCCCAGGGTGCTCCAAGCCCTGTGCAACCTGGCCTTGGACACTCCAGAAAAAGTGGAGTGCACATGGAATGGCAGAGTTGAACAGGGAAAGGTGGGGATTCAGGGCACTCTAGAGTTGGAATGGGATGATCTTTAAGGTCCCTTCCAACACAAACCATTCCATGACTCTGTGAGCCCAGACAATCATCCCCCAACAAGCCCAAGAGCTGCCCACCCCATCCCTCTTCTCCTCTCACAGTGAATACAAATGCAATTAAACACTTCAAAAGAGAAAACAAAAAAGCTCAACAAACAAAACTGGGGATTTTCCATTCTTCCTCCATCTGCTAATTCACAGAACAACAGAATGAGGACAGAGAGACCAGCTTGGAGGATTTCAAACACACAGAATCCCTGCTTACCTTGCAGAAACACCCTCTATAACTATGTACCTTTTGCCTGAAATTATTATAGATATTAGTGCTGCTGTAGGGAGGAGAGCTTGTGGGCAGCACAGACGTGTGTTGTAGACATTTATAAAACCACCAGGAGGCTGCAATAAAATTATCATGGGGTATATATTATGCTTTTTCAAGAAGCATTTAAAACCACTACTATGTTCAATTTAACCTCTCCCCCAGGTTTCCTCAGCACACATTTGTCTGTATAGCTATACCTCTAATTTGGAATGTCAATATATTCAAACAGACACATTGCAAATAATGTACATCTATATAAACAGATATGTTCAATGAAAGCAATGTCTATGATTTTCATAGCAGGCATCTGTATACATGAAAACACATGCTGCAAAATAATGCACATACACATAAGCTATGGCTGGTATTCTAAAGTCCTGTTTGAATCTAGTGATTGCTTATATAAAAATGATAAAAAATTAAAATACTGGGCACAGGTGTGTGCTGCTACAGATGTAAATATGACTCTGCACATATGCACAGAGCAGAAAATCGAGTGCAACATGAGCATGCACTCATAACATCAGCATTTGCTGCATTTGCATGTTCCATACTGGTTATGCACCATGCTCCATGCCTGTTACACATTTAACACGTACCATTCCACAGCCCTGGATGCTTTTTGCTATCAGTTTGAATCTTCATACAAGGATTTTATTTTTATCCCCACGAGACAGCCTGCAAGTGACACTTTGTAAGCCCTGGTGGCTGAGCAGTGTCTCAAGACACTGATGTGACAGTGCTGGGGCTTCCAGTGCATCAGGGACCCTCGGAGGGGCACCTGTGCCAACCTGCCCTGCCCTGCCCCAGCTCTGCATTGTTTACTCACTGCCAGGAGCTGGGCTCGGGCCCTGGGGAGAGCAAAACCTGCTTGGGCTGTTGACATTGAGTATCCTTGGTGCAGCAAGTCAGGGGCTCCGAGGTATCCGTCACCGCGGCTGCCTGCAGGCAGGCTGGAGCCAAGGAACTTGCCTGAGCAGCTAGTAAAATTTTAATGCACTCTGTAGTGTGGTCATGTCATACTCAGTTATGGCAAATAATCCCAGATGCCTGCAGAGGTAAAATGGAGCTGTAATGTGCTTGCCTCCTAACCCGAGCTGACAGCAATGATGTACGACTACCATTAGCGGAAAATATCACTTCAACTAACCCATGATCCAGCTCCGCTAAGGGTCACATTATCCAGGAGGAACAAATTACACTCCCAAAGTAAATACAAATTTTCTACACGAAATGGGTACCAAAAAAAAAAAAAAAAAAAGAAAAAGAAAAAGAAAAAGGGAAGGGGAGCGGGGCTTGGGGAGGGGAGAGGCAGGAGGGCCCAGGGTCCCTGTGCCGGTGACAAAGTGACCAAGGACGGGACCGGCCCGGAGCGGGCCAAGCTGCAAACACCGCATCCTTCACAGCAAACACGCTGGGCTCGCTTTATTGCCACTCTAACCGCGGGGGCCCTCTGTGTGGCACGGCAAATGAATAAAAAGGAGCCTTATCTTCCCTCCTAATGGGCCTTAAACAGTAAGGAATAGTTCCCGATTGCCGGAGCCTGGCTAGCAGGGAGAGCCTGGGTGATCTTTCACCCCTGGGGCAAGGTGAAGGTGCTGCGTTTTGCAGAGTTAAAAAGACAACACCTGTACAAATATGCAGGGTAAATCGCCCTTGTGGGAAACATCCCAGCTTTGCAGAAATAGTTTTTGGAATAATACTGAGGAATGGTGGCTCTAATCCTACCCTTAGCCAAAATAAATATATGCCAAACAGTAAGACAGCAGTATCCCACGGCCTGAAGTAATTGATTGAAATTGGGTTCTCAGCCACTGTTTCCCCTCGTTTGCCAGACGTGGTGGTTGGTAGCCACCATCCGAGGAGTTTGCAGCTCCCTCCTGTGAGCAATGCTTTGCCCTTCCTGGAGCACAGAGGGGCTGAATGGCCTGGCAGCTCCTCAGCCCTCGTGTGCCAGCCCAACCTGTGCCCCAGAACCCAGAGATCTGATCTGGGCAGGCCAAGGATCCCCCCACCAGCCCCCCAAGAGCTCCCAGATAAAGCCCAGATTGAGCCTTCAGGAACCTCAGGGCCTCCCAACCCACAGGAACCCCCCAGTGGTTCCCTGCTGTTCCCTGACTGGGAGAAACATCAATCTCTCACACAACCTAAGGCCACACACCAATTTCTTTCTTCTCCTTACTAGGCTGGAGTTGATACACTTTACATTTTGAAGTTTTATCTAAAAACCACCCCCAATCTTCCTATATAAACTATATAAATCGTCAATTTTATATGATATAATAATCAATCTTCCTATAAATGATAGTTTCTCACTAGGGGTTGATGAAGGCCTGTCTGTTTTTTTGTTTTTTTTTATTATTGTTACAGTTTTATTAGGAGTTCAGTTCCTCCAATACCTGAAATTCTGTGATAGCTGGAGAATAAGTTAAATGTGACACTACATAAAATAACAGACTTGAGTAACTACAATAGGAAGAGATTTACAATCTCAGTGTGTGAAGCTTTGTAGTGATGTTTTTTGTTAACACTTAATTTCACTTCTGTGTCTGGACTCACATTTTCCTGAATTAAACCTTCACCTAGCTTCTCCCTTCTGAACTGGGGGAGTTGGGTAGTGCATTTCTCCTGCACTTATGGTTGAGAAGTGTGAGGAACAGGATGAAAAAAAACCCCAACTCTGATGGCAGGCCCTTCTTTCAATAGCTCAATAAATGCTCAGAGTTCCCTTTATGACTAAAGTTTTTCAGACTAGGAAAATTGTAATTTATTATTTATACTCCAGCAGTGCATAAACACCAAAGGGAAACCCTAGCCGAGTTTTAAACCATAAGAAGAGTAGGGATATTACTGTAGCACTGCAGGGCTGGGGTGGTATAATTGTAGCTGGTTCCCAGCTGTCCCTGTGCCACAGCCCTGGCACCATCCACGGGGATGTTTTCCCCTTGAAGTGCTACCAAACTCTTCCTTCCCTCATTCCTCCCAGAGGCGAGGAAAAATAGCCCAAATACAGTTTTGTTTCCAAGCACCCTACTAAAAAAATCCCAGACTGATGCAACTGCTCCCATGAGAGTGGGTTGCACCTGTCTAAAAATGTAATATATATCACATTTGTATATAAGATGGCATAAAGCAATTTCACCACCATTTAATCCATTTATGACAAAGCTTTTGCAGAATGGGGAGAACACAGCTCTGTGCAAAGCAGCTGCCCACCCTGGCATTCTATTTTCCAGCACAGTTAGTGGTGGGGGTTGTTCTGGGTTCTTCCTGCTCCCCTGGAAAGGACAATTTGCTGAGTCCTACCCGTGCCTTGGGGTGAGGAGGACAGGGAGCAGCTCTGCCCAGCTGAGCAGGATGCTCTGTGCTTTCAGCAGAGACATTCCAGCTCTGCAGGGCAGGAGGAAACGGCTCCTGAAGTTCATGACCAGCAAACTCTGCATTTATCCAGAGCTGTGCACTGAGATGGTTCCAGCAGGCCCTTCCCAAGTTCCTCTTTGGTTTACCAGAGCATTTATTACCATCTAAATCAGTCAAGTTTGCAAAGTTGGGAAGAACTACAAACACACACTAACACATAAACACTTGTTTGTGTGGTTGTTTAACCACCAAACACTGAAATGCAGCCTGTGCAGTAAACTGGGAGACACACATCTGCCAAAATGCTGCTCCAAAATGTCTCTCCAAAGCCCACACACAAAATAATTGGGCAAAAGTGCTGCAGAAACATACAGAGGATGCAGGTGTGAATGCTTTGGTGCAGAATAGCCATCCCCATCCATTTTACCTGAGCATAGCAGAGTCATTTATTGTATTTCCCATACCATACTGGGAAATACCATACACTCTGCTGTGGCATGGGAAATACCAAGTTATGGTATTTCCCGTGCCATAACTTGCCATGGCATTCTTTGTACCTGATTTAAAGCAATCAGATGTATCAGCATTATCATTAAAAATAATCTGATTCAAGAAACATCACTCTTCAGCTCTCTTAGTGCTTTTAACAGCACAGTACTTTTCTCTTCAAAGAAGAAAATTTTCTTTCAAAGAGAACAATAATGAAGCCACACAGTCCCACCAGCACAGGCTCCTTGGCAAGCACAACACCCACTCATCCTAATGCCAATCCCTCCCTTTGGTACCCTCCCCTTGTGAACAGATGCCAGCCCCAGGCACATTCAGGCACTGGTTTGGCTCTGTCCTCCCTCCCCATCCTGCACCAGGGGCACCAAAGCTGAGCCCAGTTCAGCAGGGACACCTGGGCTGCAGCCAGGAGCAGCCAGACACTGCTGGGCCCTGCAGACCTTGTTCCAGGGGCATTCATAAACTGCTGGGGTGCTCCTGAGATAAACACAGCACTAAGGCACCAATGGGGATGGCTTTTTTAGGCTGCACATCCCATCAAAGTACAACTCTAGCCAGAAGCAGCCCAGCTCTGTGTGCACTGCAAAGCAGCTTCCCTGATCAATGAAGCATTTTCTTAAGAAGTGAAAAATTACTGAAGTGCCTCAGATGGAGCCTTTAATTTTAAAATTAAACAGAGAGGTGAGAGGAGATGGTAGGGATGGAGAATGAAACAGGAGCTCATTTCTTACCTCATCTTTAGCACCTGACTTTCCTATCAGAGCTCTCTGTATGTCTTTTCCAAACAAGATTTCCTTTGATTTCTAGAAGACAAACTTTGTGTTTGCACTTATGTTTTTAATATTGTATTAATTACCATGGGTATAATTTATAAGATTGTATCGAGATATCAAAAGCTAATACAGTTGCACTTAAATTTGTCAGCTGTGCAATAGCTTGCCCTAATTTTAGGTTATCAGCTCTGGAGACCTGCTTAAAGAGTAAGACTGACAGACTTTTTAATGGAGAAAATCGGAGCTCCCCTGGGATCCAGACTTTTTTCTCATTCAGTAAGAAATCCCAGTGGCATTTGCTGAAAGGATCCCAGGATGGAAAATGACATCTCTCTAAGAATTAGTGCTTCTCATTCTGATGCAAGTCTTCCAAATATACTCTCCCTCCACAGACATGCCTGCTACCTCTTCAGACTTTTCAGCAACAGGAGGGTGAAATGTCTACTTTGAGTGCTCCAGTCCAGTCCTGTGTGTCAAATTGAAGTGAAGGAGCATGAATCTATATAAATAGACAAATTATCCACCCAAAATATGTCATTTAAAATTGAGATGCTGACACAGCCTTAGCTACAGCACCGCTAAGCAGGGGCTGCATCATTGTTTCAATTAAATATCCTCGTTTCTTCTTCAGGAGAAACCTCTGCAGAAACTTCTCCTTTGAGGGCAGGCACAGACAGAAAGTGGCTCCCAATTAAAGGCTGGATTGGAGGCACAGCCATCACCAGCAGAGACCAGATATCAGCTGTGATATCAGCCAGACAGGCACGGATCCAGGTGAGGGAGAAGGACCAGGCTGAGGCAGTGCCTTTGCCATTGCCACCCCTCTCCATCCAGCTGCTCCTCAGGCTCCCAGCTCCTGCTCCTGCCTTCATTCTGCTGCTCTCAGGGGCCCATCCTTCCACCAGCTCACCCTTCAGCCCCTCCATCTGTCACACACCTTTCCTGACACTGATCTGCCTTGTTTCATTCAATGGCTCTGGATTCTTCCTGGACTCCAGGTTTGATTTATCCTAGCAGAAATGTGTACCTCTATGCATTATTTCTACCTCTCGTGGATCTCCTATGGAGGATCAGTGGGGGTTTGCCCTCAAAAATCCTAAATGAAGCAAAAGTGCTTCCTTTGCATCATCTGAAGAGTGAGTAGAGAATTGCTGTGCAGCAGTTAACCCTGCATTCTGTACACAACAAGGTATCAAAATCTGCAAGAGATAGTCCTAAAGGAAAGCAGATCTCCTCTTCCCACAAACATTTCAGGCCAAGCTGTGTCTGCTGGGAGGGGCACAGCTCAGAACACACTGAGTGAGGTCCCACCAAGAGCAATTTGTCAATTCACTGCCAGAACAGCTCCACGGCTGGGGGCCAATATCATCATGATATAAGGCATTTGGGTAAAGGATCTTCAAACCTCTAATCCTGCTGAGCACCCCCAGCTCTCCTGGCTCTTATTGAAAACTGGGCATGTTGGGCACCACTGATGAAATGCTCCCTTGGACAGGATCCACCATCCTCCCTTCTCCCACTGCAGTGTGCTCACAGGAACTTTTTGTCCTAAAAATGTTATTTTATTTAAAGCAGGAATTCAAAAATCTTCTGGGTCCTATTGAAAGAGATCTAAAAGATCCTGCCTGTCTGAAGAAAAGAAGTTTCTACTTGTCAGTTAAATAAAGGAATAACGCACAGCCTCCTTTATAGTGTGTACTTTACCTGTCATCCAGCAGCCCATTATCACGTCACGGCAGAGTGCACTTTCCTGCAGGTCACTTTGTTTAAAATGACATGGATAATGCACATGTCAGCGAGCTGACAGTCCCCACCGTCCTTCAGAGATAAAACCCAGCCACCAGTGCCTGTTCTTATCTGGGGTACATGCCTTGCTCTATCATCTAAGTCAGGCAGAACATGATTTCTCCAGAGAGCACTTTTTTCATTTCCTGATTTTAAGAAAATCAAATAAGCACCATTTGTCTTCATCTGAATATGCTTGACCTGCTCAAATGATGATGTCTCGCATTTTATAACAGGCTACATATGCTGAATTCAAATTAACAGCAGAACAAGGCCTTTAGATCTTTGCCTGGGCTGCCAGCACAGCCTGAATAAATATGCCAGGGTGAGCAGTCATTCCTCAGAACTGGGCCTGAGCTGTGGAGCTCAAAGATGGCTCTGGTTCTGACACATTTGAAAAGCACTAAATTTTTAGGGATATTTGGGCCTGCATTTAATCTCATTTCATTATGGGAAAGAGAAAATATTGATCACAGAGATAGAATACACATCTGGATTCTAAATCCTGCCCACACAAGTACTGGGGTATTCTATGTGAGGTACAGGATTGAGTCTCTGCATTGTTCATCCTGAACCAGCATCTCCTCTCCATCCCCAAAAGCTGCCTCTGCCTTTTTATACAGGAGGGCTGCAAGGGAAAAAAAATGAGTGAAACAGGCAGAGGTTCAGCTCCATAAATGCTGCAGTGACAGGAAATTACACTTTTAGTTCTGGGTGCCATAAACAGAGAAGCTGAAATTCAGTTTATCATCTTCCTCTGCATAAGGAACATCCTGAAAATGAATAATCACTTCACAGGATGGAATGTAATGGTAATGCATTAAAAATTCATATTGAAAAGTGCAGGTTAATATTCTGTGCAAAAACCCAACAAAACCTCCCCTTTCTGTTGTCACACTGATTAACTCCAGTGATTAGTTCCCTTATGCAAGGAGAATCATTGCATTTCAAAGTAAACAGCAGTTCTTTAACATAGTTAGCAAATTATTAAGAAACATGAGGAAAAAATGCTTGACTTGGGAAAAGAGCTGAAGGGCAAAGCTTTGGAAGTTATATACAGAATGGTTTGAAAATTTCCTTCCTGTTACAGAAACCCTGTAGAAAACTGATTAAATTCATGGAAGGTGATTTTTGTACTCATTGTTTCCCTCTGGATTTTGCAGCACATTTGCACTTGGCTGGTGGGTGAGCTGCACACCAGCCTGGTCATCTCTCCTCTTCTTGGCCTGCCTTGGAGCTGGTTAACAGAACCACCCATGAAACTCTAACCTGTTCAACATCATTATAGGAACAATATTTTCTGACATTATTTTACCCTCCCCTGAATTCCATTCCCCAGTTTATCCTGAGAAAGAGGAGGCAAAAGTGATTACATTATCAAAACATCCCTTAAGGCTCAACATACAAATAAAAATCACAAAATCCAACCTGGAAATAAAGAAATTAGACCAGTTTTTCTGTGATAATTATTTCAGTTTTTCCAAATAAAGAAGGTTAGTCTGTTCACAACACAAAATAATGGCTAAAAATATTCATCATTATGGATACCAGTTCTTAATTACTATGTAATTTAGTCTTCTAAAACACAGGCAGCATCAGAGACCATTGCTTGACTCTTTCAGCATTCATTTTTTCCCCTTTCCCACTTAGAAACCCAAAATCATGGAGATAGTGCTCAGCAAGTTCTGTTACTTGACTTAATGTACAGTTTCCAAATGTTATTTCTAAAAAACAGATATATCAACCATAACACTTCAGTTGGAGTTTTCAGGCCCTTGCCTGCAGAGAAGCACAACAGGCACTAACAGTGATTAAATAACTGTTAAGAAGTGCAAATGTGAGGGTTACCAACAGACTCAGTTGCTGCTACAACTTCCAAGGGGAAGTGCAGCCATGGAAAGGGTTGGTGGTGAGACTGGTGTTCATAAACAACCCACACAGACCATGGCATCAATATGCTTCAAGATGAACTGTGTGTCCTCCAAAATATTCATTAGAATTCTCTTTCCTTGGAGGTCTATTCCAAAATTAAATTAGAGACGGAAATTTTCTTTGTATAGAGATGCTTTAGATTAGTCCAAGAAGAAACTTTGAATAAGTAATAGATTAATAGGAATAAGGGAATCCAATAAATTAGTTTTGCTCTCATACTGATTTTCTTTCTTACCTTTTCTTCTTGATCACTGTCGCTGTCACACTGAAACACAAAAAGAGAAAAAGCACAGGTAAGAGAAGCTTGCTACAGCAAAAAGAAGATAAATATTTCTGTGAACAAGATGGCTGATACATTCACAAATGTTGGGCATCACAGCTGGCACCTTTAGGAACAAGTTCATTACTGTGTGAGAGGAAATTCCCCCCAGTGCTGTTGCAGAGGATGCATTTCTGTGTTTGAATGATGAAAACCTGCCCTGCACACACCAAAGCCATTTGCAAACCCTCTGCCAGTTCTGCTCAGGGGCACAGGAGCTGATGGTGCAGGGGCACGTTCAGACCCCCAAACTGGATCAGGGAAGAACAAAATCAGTCTCAGAGGGCTGGGCTGGTGTGTTTTCTTTGAGGAGCAGTGCTCCTCATGCTGCCTGCAGTCCAGCAGCTGCAGGGGCTCCTTGGAGATGCTCAGGTGTGCCCAGCACTCAGAGGAGCCTTTGCAAGGCTCCAGGAACACAAGGAAAGGTCACCCTGTGCCTTTGCTTTTGGCTGCTGAAGTGAAGATTCCAGAAATCACAGGGAAGCAGGAATGTGCCACAGCCACTGCCTCCCCCAGGTTCTCTGGGAGTAGCCCAGCATCACAATTTTACAAAATGCTGACTGGTAACTCTAGAGAGTCTTGATATTTATCCAGTGCCATTGCTCAGTTCTTAAATAAGTTTTACTATTGTAGGAATAGAGCAGAACTAGACCTCCAATATTTCTGAAAGACAAGCATCAAAACCCAAACCACATTTGGATTTGCTGGAAGTACAAAAGCTGTGTTGGAAACAGGACTGTGGGAACCCTGGAACCCACAGGTTTGAATTCTGGGTACCTGCAGCTCCTTCTGTGGTTTTGTTTTGTTTCTATCTACAGCTGGAGGTTCTGCATCACTCAAGACTGAGCCATGCAGATCTCATGGCAAACATTTCCAAGGAAAACATCACCAAACAGGAGACCCAGGCTTTCCTACCCAAGGACCAGCAGACTGTCAGGCTCTTAGAGCACTCAGTTAAGCTCTTTATGTACTTATATCTTTATGTATTTATATCTGTATGTACTCATATCTTTATGTATTTATATCTTTATGTGTTTATATCATCTTTGAGTATTTTTGTAAGACAACCAAATTGCTTTGAAATTAGTTATATTTTGTGAATTCCAAAGGTTAACTATACAGCGGGATGTGAACAGACAGAGCCAAATACTCCCACAAATACACATACTTGATTTGCACAAATCAACTCATCTTCTGTCTGTTGTTTAATTATAACTTTTCTGTTTCACTGGCTTTTCCCTTGTCTTCATCAGTACAGGGGGTGAAAAGGTGCCTTCCCTACATCACTGAGCTATGTACTAACAAATTACAGCTAAGAACTATTTCTAGGTATTTTTAAACTTATTTTAAATGAAGGAAAGATGAGATAAAATTACAATCTTCTTGCAGCTGATTTCAAATAGAAAAGGAAGTGAAATTTATTTAATAACTGAAGTGATTTATATAGCACTAGTTGCACCTATTTAATACCAGAGTATTTACTCTGGTAACAAACAAATGAGAAGAAACATGAAGACAGGGGGCAATTTTAGCTTTAATTTTGAAAACCTCACACAATGTTTGAATTAATGAAGAGTCCTCTTAACTGACAAAAGGAAAGCATTCCTAGGACAGCATGGCACTGATATAAAATACTCCTACCTTACCCCCTAAATACAATGCATTTTGGCTTCATCAGGACTGCCTGAGATTTTGGTATGAAGGTGAGCAAGGCCCTGCATTTACACAAAAAGCAAACTTGCTCATGGATTGTAATCCATGAAAATCAGGGCACAGAATCAGAGAACCTCCTGAGCTGGAAGGGACCCACGAGGATCATCCAGTCCAGCTCCTGGCCCTGCACAGGACATCCCCAAGAGCCACAGAGCATGTCACAAGCATGAATGTCACACAGATTTTCCATTTACTATTTCTGCTTCACAGCTATTGGAAAAATTCAGCTTTTGGGCTCTGTCACCTTCTCCCCCTGGACGGTCAGAGCCAGGAGCTCCCTCACCAGGAGCTCCCCAGGGTCCATTATCACACCTCCTATGTGTTTGAAACCAAGGAGCAAAGGGGCAATTGCTCCTTTGTTTGTGTCTCTGCCCACCCTCCAGGCAAACTCCAAGTCTAGATCAGACTGAATGCAAAAGTGAGAATAAAGGGGGCAAAAGGGATGTCTAAGCAGGGCAGTTCCCTTGGAGCAGCAGGGTTCAGAGGGTTTCAAGGTGCCACCAGTCCTGGGGCCAGGCACAGGAGCAGTGTCCTGTGACCCAGCTGTGCTCAGAGCACTCTGCAGCCTCTCCCTTAGCCCAGGTTTGGTCTGATTTAAAGAATCTCTGCAGTAGTTTTTACTGACTCATAAGCTTGGAAAAGCTCAGGGTTTTTGTGTTCCCTTCAGCGTGGAGGTGCCTGGGGAGGAGAGAACTTGCCAGCCCTGACATCTGAATTTGCCAAGAGAAGAGCTCCCCACACCCGAGTGAATCTGCAGAGAGCTGTCAGTGGGAGGCCATTTCCAGCAAAGTGTTAAACTCCATACCTCCTGCTCTCCCACAGTCCAGTTCTAATTTCAAGGTCTGCTTAATTCCACATCAAATAATTACTGCAGTACCCAGCAGCACCTTGTCTCCAGAGCTCAGCATATGGCGAAGGACCGAGCCCTACTGGTGCCCATGATGGAAGAGAGCTGTGCCAAGCCCATTAAAGCTGCTCCTGCTCCCTCCCAGCGTGCCCAGGAGTGACAGCTCTGTGCCTGGGCCAGCTGGGGTGCCTGCCAACACTGCCTGTGCTGCACATGGCACTGGGAGCAAACACTGCCATCCCTGCTCCTGAATTCCCACACTGACCCCAGGACTTTGCTGGAGTGCACCATCCAATTTACAGCTCCAGCCTCCAGAGCCCTCTGTGCCAGCCTCTGGCAGAGAGGGATGATGGTCAAAGCCCTCCAGTTCATCAATTATGCAAAGGCAATAAATGCAAACAGCTCCCTGCCTTTGGCCAGCCTGGCTCTGGGGCAGCTCTGCCCTCTCACAGAGGGTTGGGCACCAGGGCAGATCCCATGGCCAGCACTGCTGTCCTGGTCCAATGCAGCGTTCTGGGGGGCAGCTGGATGGGAGGAAAAAGGGAGGGAGAGGATGAGAGGGCTCTGAGCACTGCTCTGGGGCTGTGTATCTGTGCAGCACCTCTGGGTGTGTGTGTGTGTGTGCAGGACACACTGTGCACTGGCACATTCAGCACTCCCACCATCAGACAGTTTGTGTGCAGGGGTAATGCCAAAAAGGGAGAGGAAAGATGTTTGATACTCAGGCTGGAAACAGAGCTGGAGCAAGTGCACCTGTCCCCATGGCTGAGGGTCAGCCCAGGCACTGTGCTCACACACAGCCACCCGTGCTCTGATGGGCTCATTTACATTTCTGGATGCAAGTTCTCCCCAGAGCTGCTGAAGCACGAGGTGTTTCCATCTCCTGCAGCCTCACTGCTCCCCACAGCTGAAGAAGGAATTTTGGGAACCGAAGCTGACAGCCGTGAAGCTGATTATTCAGAATTACTGGTCAATTTGAAGGCTGGAGTCTGCACTGCTCGCTCAATTCCTCAATTCCTCCAGCATTTCCCTACCTCCCAGGGCCACAGGAAGAAGTAAAATGATTTAAGTGCTTTGTGGTTCTCAGAGCACCAGACTGTTTTGGAATTGAAGCAATGGAAATACTTTGCACTGGCCCCTGCTTTGGGCTGTGTTTCAGTATTCCATGGCTATTACAAAAAGCTCATTTTTCAGTGCTCTCCCATGTCTTTCTGAGGAAACCATGGCTCTGTGCACAGGCTGCCTTGGAATATTCTGCAAATAAGCGGGAATCCAAAATATCATTCAGAGATAGCATGACCTGATTTTTGGATAACTGCCACTAGCTTCACTGGAAGCTGAGGGTGATAATGTGACAAATCAGGACAAGGAGGCTGCAGACACATTTTACACCTGAACAAACAGAGGCTTCTTGCTCTGATTCACAGGCTCAAGGCACTTACTGTCTCCACTCTGAACACAAGTTGTGACTGATTACAGCCCCCTCAGGCCAGGCTTGAGATGAGCCCAGAGCCAAATTGCCTAATTTGCCCTACACCACCCCCTGGCCAGCCCTCAGCTCATTCTGGGCACAGAAGTGAAGCCCAGATGGGCAGAGCTGCTGAGCACCCACAGCCCCCTGGACGGCCAAATTTTCACATGCACGTGGTCCCAAATGCTGTGAGAGCTTCTCAGACCACAGCCTGACAGGCTCCTCAGTGGAGGAGTCTGAAAATTGGCTATTTTGTGCTTCTCCAAGTCTTCTGCTGGCCAGAAGGGACTCAGTGGTTTTCCCAAAGGACCTATGGCAGTACCAACAAAATTCAATGCAAGTAAAGCTCACTTAAAATTATCTTCATTGATAAAAATCTTGCAGGACATATGGAAATGCTAAGGGTGCTCTTAATTTCCATATAATTGGGGTAATAATGAGAGCAGACTGACTGTGATTTGCACAAAGTGGCCATAGTTATCACTGAAACTGTTCCAATCCCTTAAATAACCAATGCCACCAGCCATCACATCACCTGACACACACACACATGCCAAGTGTTCAAGCTTCCTTTTGCAGTATTTCTGCAGCTCCCTGCTCCAGAAATGCTAATCACAGTCAGTGACCCAAAAACTTGCATGTTCATATATGTGATGCAGTCAAAATTCAAATAATTACCCCTAAAATCAAGCCCAGGTGAGGAAGAAGACACATAAAGGCAAAAGATCTCCGTACCAACAAACCAGAAAGTTCTTTTTTCTGCCCTAGCCTGAGCCTGCTGAAGCCCTGCAGTCAGCCTGGGCTGCAGCAGATGCATTCCCTGCAATATTGGGGTCTGCACACACAGACCTGCAGTGGGAAGTGGGAAAAGAGCTTTCCAATTCCCAGCTGAGGGATAATTGCTGCTGTGTTTTTTAGAAGAAAAGGGAAACTGAAGATCAGGTTAAAGATTAGCTGCACCTCCCCAGCCCTCTGGCCCAGGTGGAGAGAGTTAAAATGCACAGCACATTTCCCAGAGCACCCGTGGAATGAGCCTGATCCCAAAGCCACGTTTCAAAAATCAGACACCCTATGTGGTGACAGCTCTAATTTGAGCCCATTTTAATAACTTGAGAGAGCCTGGTCCAAATCAAGCTGGGTAAAGGTCTGAGCCCCCTCACCAGCTCATTCAGGCTGAAGCAACACCATGGATTTCTCTGTACTTTGCTGATTGAACACATTCTTGTGCAAAAAGTGGCAATCATTGAATATCTCATGTACAATGACATTGAGGAGGGCATTGTTCTCTATTCTGCTCAATGGACTTTGCTGGAACAGCTATTTCATATCTTGGAGCCATTTATCATTGCCACCAAAGGAGTCAGAGCTGCTGCAACGCCAGCTCTGAACAAAGTGATTCTACTCATCTGTCTGCTGAAAAGAAATCTGAAGAAAATGAGGGAAAACCCAGACCTCAGCCTGTTCACACTGACATTTACAATATTCTTGTCCATCTCTCCACCAATGACAAACTGGCAGCCCTGGAAAGGGCAAAGATGGTATTTTAGCTATACAATTAGACCTTTGCTTCCAAGAAAAAAGGAGAAAAAAACATCTCCTAGATGAAAGGAGACCCAGACAGGGAATAAATGGGCAATTTTCTAATTGATGAAATGGAGACCGGCAGAGCCACAAAGAAACTAAGAGCAAGAATTTCACTTTTTTCCTTCCTATCTGTGACTTTGCTGCAAGAAGCATTCAGCATGGAGCTCCCTGCCAAGGAATCTTATCTATATATATATATATTTATATTTATATATATATAGCATCTCACAAATTGGTTAACATCACAGTCTGCTTAGCAATTCCTCACCATTATCCACTGTGATTCACTGGAATGAATGGCTCTGAAACAGAGATGGTCTGAGAAGTTTAAGGTCTGCTTTCTTAAAAGCTAAAATTATGGATTATTCAACAAAGAAGTCCCATTTTACACAAATTACTGAAGTCTGGACAAAAGATTGCAATGTTGACCTTTAATCTGAATTCCATTTTATCCAAACTACTTCACTTCAGCTGAAATATATCAGTCTTGGACATTTGAAGTTATCTTGGGCCCCTTACAAGAGAAATATTCAGAACTTAGAATGTTTTTCAGCTGCAATTCTTTTTAATTCCTCCTCCCCAGGATGTTTATGATTGTTTCATATTATAAAATGACACAATTAGTAGTTCCTTTTAGCTCTACCTTCAGCAAAACAATGGTTTGATTAGAAAGAATGACATGTTGAGTATTAGAATGAAAACTCTGGATTATATTGCTGTCCAGGATAAGGATGATCCACCTTACATTTCTCTAGGACATGGATTTATCCTTGGCACCTGGTGGGAAGCCCAAATATTCCTGGTAGGCCACAGGGAAGTTGTTGTAAAGCCAAGGGGGGATTTCCCTCCAGGATGCCCCTGGCAGACAAGTCCTGTTCTGAGCTTTGGTTCTGTTGTGTTGCCCCCTGTATCTGCAGGGATTTCCCCTGCAGGGACAGGCTGGGAGCTGTGGCACTGGGAGGCACTGGGAGGCACTGGGAGGCTGCTGGGCACTGCTGGGGAGGTGACACAGGAGCTGCTGGGGGCTGCCACCCCCTGTCCTGCCAGGCTGCCCCAGCTCCGTGTCACCCCAGGGACACGTGGAACCAGCCCTGGTAGAAACGAATTTTCTTTTGTTATTTGGAAAGGGAGCTGGGGCTGGAGGTTACTGCACCTTCTGTGGCCCAGATCCCACAGATCCAGCAGCTTCCTCATGGTGGCACTGCCCAGGTGTCACTGCTGTCATGGTGTCACTGCTGTCATGGTGTCACTGCCCAGTGACCCCACACCTGCCCAAGCCCAGGGCACGATGATGCTCCCACCAGGGCCAGGGAGGATTAAATGTAATTTCCAGATGGAAAATAACAGTGCCATGTATTCCTCAGCTCAGTGTGATGGTGTTCACAGGGGTCCCAGGATGAGGGAAGAGATGTACATCTGACTCCATGTTTCAGAAGGCTGATTTATTATTTTATAATATATATTATTTAAAATCATACTAAAAGAATAGAAGAAAGGATTTCATCTGAAGGTTAGCTAAGAATAGAAAAAGAAGAAATGATAACAAAGGCTTGTGTCTTGCACAGACAGTCCAAGCCAGCTGACTGTGATTGGCCATTAATTAGAAACAACCACACGAGACCAATCCCAGCTGCACCTGTTGCATTCCACAGCAGCAGATAACCATTGGTTACATTTTGTTCCTGAGGCCTCTCAGCTTCTCAGGAGAAAAAATCCTAAGGAAAGGATTTTCCATAAAAGATGTCTGTGACAGCTCAGCACAGTGCCCAGCACCAGTCAGGCACCCAAATCCCACCAGACCTGGCAGCAGGCACTGCCAGCCACACACACACAGAGGAATCCTGATCTCAGGGATTCATTCTCTGTTGCAACTGAAGGGTGAAGTCTCTGCCTCAGCTCCTGAGGGCTCCATAAGGAGAAATGCCTCCATGCTCTCCCCTGGGGCTTGGGATGCACATTTGCTGCCTCCTTACCTGCCTTGCTGGCTGCAGGCAACTTGCAGCTGTCATATTATTTTTAGCAGCCTCTCAAACTGATGGCAATTTGCAGTTTGTAATGTCATGTTTAGCATCCTCTCAACTCACAAGTAGTTTTTCAAGGTTCAAAAAAAAATAAATAATAGTAAATAATAATAAAAACGTGCATTTGTACTGATGGACTAAGTCGATAGGAAAGGTTTAAACTAATCAGTGGTTAATGAAGTCAGTGCCTAATACTGCATTAGTGGGTGTTATCTGTATAAGAAAAGATTCTTATTTTTTAGAACTCCTGGTCTTAGCTCATGAGTCCTGTTTGGAATTTGAGTCTTCCAGGTACTTACAGGCTAATGAAATAAAAACACCTTGATTGACAAGAAGCAAAGCATGTTACGGGTTAAAATAATACAAGAATCTATTTTTTACACTGTGTTGTGATCCATAAAAATCACCCTGAGCCTTTCCTCTTTCTTCTCTGCCTGTGAAGCCAATTGCTTTGATTGCAGTGATATGAGCTTACTGAAATGACTTGCCCTTGCTTGTGAAGCAAATGGAACATGCTAATAGAACTTATCGCATTACCGGATGCAAAAGTGCCATAGCTCATTACTTTAAGATAAAAGGATATCATTGCAGACGGGAAGCAGAATTGACTTTCTGAGGCCCGACTTGATGATGATTTAATCAACTGCTCTCTTTCACTTCTCATCTCTGCGCCTGTCGGTTTCCCAGGTGCTGTTAAATGAGACACTCAGAAAGTGAGCGCAGGGAAAGAAATTGCTGTCATTACTTTTCAAGAAAGGAGGTATGCAAATTTTCGACAGAAAGATTGCGTTCATAATGGGCCTGGTAAAATACAAGGATCATGCTTGACAGGTGAGGGCAAGTCATTTGTACGTCCTTAAAGTGAAGCAACCATCCTCATTTAGAAATTGTGCTCGATAAGAGAAGCTACAAATGAAACCCAAGCGATGGCTGAGAGCAGCCAGCAAATCTTTGAAGGCTTTGCTGCTGCAGCTCTGCCTTCAGCAGGTGCCTGGCGTGCCTTCACACATGGCTCTTCCCAACTGCCAGATGGCCAAAGTTTGACCTCAGTATCTCACAGAGATTCCTCTTAAATGTTTTTTCTTACTGTCAGCATTATATTCACAGTCTGGGGTCTGAGATTCTCTTCCTTTCTTCACCGCTGCGAGAAATAGAAATTAAAACGAGAAAAAACCCAACCGGCTGAGTGAGGGTTGAGTTAACTTTGAGAACAGAATCAAGAGGTTGGAGGCAACAACTTGTTTTCTTCTGCATGCATGACAGATCTTGGATGGTCTGGAGCTTACACTTCATAGAGCCAAGTGAAAAAGAATAACCCATGGAAAGGGTTGTGGCAGGAAGCAAAGAGGATACAAAGATGCCTCTCCAGGGCCCAGAAGGAACCTGGGGTCCTGTGTGATTGCAGCAAGAAAGGAAAGGGTTAAGAAAGCAACTGGATGCTCTATTGATCTGATGGAGAAGGTCTGATCTTCCAAAATTGGAAGTTAAAAAAGCACAATAATTGAGATGATGAATTATGCACAGGCTAAAAACACTCTAAAGATCTCGGATGGCTATTGAGCTGTTTGGATCATTTTATAATGGGGAAATGAGAACTACCAAGCTTTTATTGGTGTCAATCAGGTTTTCTATCAGAGATTGATAGTCAGCCACATCAAACAGGTTCCTCAGGGACACTCTAAGCAATGGATACAGTAGTTTGTCATAAAATGTTGACATTTTGTCTCAGATAACAGCATAGGACTTAAATAGAATTAATGTCATGAATATTTAGAATTAAACAAAAAACAGCTGGGAAATACTGCCTCAAAGGAAGCTGGGTACAACAGAAAATGATTTAAATAAGAACAGTCACTATATTAATGCCAAGATAGGTGCATTTTAAGCATTTCTATTTTTTTTCTCAAGAGCACAGTTCATTGCTCCCATGCTTGTTTATGGAACAACTATCAGATATGTTATTTGCCCTTTTCCCTGTGTGTCAGGTCCTTAACTCTCCACATCCACCTAACTGGGAGTGATCCAGCAATACCCTTTGGATCTGACTCACCTCTCACCAGAAATCCTGCACTGTGGGTTGAAAAGCAAGATGATGGAGGAAAGATAGCCCTGGGCTAGGACTCAGGAGATCCACCTCTGTCACTGGCTATCAGGATCACCTCAGGCAAGTCACTTACCCCCTTCTGCTGTCAACCCTCTACTTCTCATCTCTCTGGGCTATTAAATGGTACATTCCCTAGGATTTGCTTACTTTCACTGTATGTGTTTATAAAGTGTGCAGGAAAATAAGGCATTTTTCTTAGAGAATGTTGGTCTCAGTAAATAGAAGAAATAAAAAAGAAGAAAAAAGCATTAAGACCTGGATCAGGCCCTAGACACACCATGCCTATTTTCAGTATAGATCTCATCTTCCACCAACTAAAGTGCATGACCTCTGGAAAATTATATCATTCCAACTGAAAATTATTTTTATTTTCACTTAGAGCAATGAGCACAGAGCAGCAGCAATCCAGCACAGGCAGCACTGCTCAGGGGTTGCTCTCTTGTGCAGGCTGCAGCAACTCTGAGCACAACATGGCTACTGAAACCCACACAGAGAGAGATTCCACTGATTTCTAGGATAAAATAGATGTAGAAATCATATTGGAAGCAAAACATAAATAATAAAAATCCATCTTTTCTCTTCTTTCCCCACCAAGACCTCTTTAGCTTTTGAGTTCTATGTCTTCACGGTAGCCTAAATAAGTTAAACTGAATTGTATAAATAATAATGGTAATAATAATTCCCCAAACAATCCAAAACAATTGATCCTTAGGGATAAGACCTTAACAGCTGAGCTATAAACCTCTGAACATTGGATTTTAATGGATACTAAAAACCCCTTAACAAAGCCCAATAAATATAACCTGAAACAAAATGATTTGTGTTCTAAGCTGTTTGCAAACTCCCATAAATGTTCCTCATTGTCATAACACCAGAAAAATAGCTCAGCCTGTGTACTCAGCCTTGCAAACTGGCTTCTGTGCTGTGCTTTCATTCCCTTTTCCACTCTCTGCTTTATAATTCATCACTTGCACAGTTGTTATGCATTATTATTACTGTTATTATTTATTGCTGCCTTTATCATTTTTGTACAATTGATAAATTGTCTGTGCTAGACCTGAGGGAAGAGAAGGATTATTCTAAATGTAGAGCAAGTAAATATAAATTGTAAGGACAATGGCACACTTTGGCCTTGCTGGCTCAACTTTCCTTTTTGACACACATGATTCTATAATTTGGAATCTGTGATCTCTTATTACGAAATGAAAGCATTAGTTTTTTCCCCAGAATGCAGCAACTATAAGAATTGAATTTAAAACAGGAGCTGTATTTCTCTTTTTAGAGGTAGGAATATGATTTATCAGTTGAACTCTGCCATTTTTTTTGTTCAAGGAGTGGCTGAGAATAAGAATACTCATTGCTGCCTGGCTGAACAGAAAAGCTGGGGCTGCCCCTGGATCCCTGGCAGTGCCCAAGGCCAGGCTGGACAGGGCTGGGAGCAGCCTGGGACAGTGGGAGGTGTCCCTGCCATGGCAGGGGTGGCACTGGATGGGCTTTAAGGTCCTGTCCAACCCAAACCCTTCTGGGATTCTTTGGCAGCTGGGGGTGTTGTCCAGCAGAGCACCCGGCACTGCAGCCTTTACCAACAAGCAGTGGCAGCAGGGATACCTTGGGGTGTCCCAGCAGGACAGGAAGGGGAACTTCTCATTTCCTGCACCTCTCTGTCCTTGAGCACCTCCTGCACCCAGCCCCAGAGCCCTGTGAGCCCCCTGTGCTCTGAGCCAGAGCTGCTGCTGCTCCCAGGCTGGTTCTGCACCTCTGCAGTGCCCCCACTCTGGGGCTCACAGTGCTCGTGGCCACACAGCACACAGGTGGGAGGCTCATGGAATGTCCTGAGCTGCAAGGGACCCCCAGGGATCACCCAGTCCAGCCCCTGGCCCTGCACAGACACCCAACAATCCCACCCTGGGCATCCCTGGAGCTCCTGGAGCTCTGGCAGCCTCCGGGCCGTGCCCATTCCCTGGGCAGTGCCAGCACCCTCTGGGGGAAGAACCTTTCCCAAAATCCAACATAAACCTGCCCTGGCCCAGCTCCAGCTTTCTCTGGGTCCTGTCCCTGCTCACAGGAAGCAGACTGGAGCTGATCCTCTGCTGTCCCTCAGCTTCAGGTAAGACCCAAAGATCTATTTTAAGAGGCATCCTCCTGTACAAATATCCACTGGGGAATGCCAGGTCCTCAGTTTGCCACCAATGCTCTCCTAGCACAGATAGAAGAAAAATGCTTGGGGTTTGGTTGGGCTTTTTCTTCCCCACTGCTGCATTAACCTACCCCCAGACTATGTGGTAAAAACTCCTATATCAAAAATATTATCACAGGCTCCATGACTGTTATCAGCAGTAGCAAATTACCTGTCACAGCCAAGGCAAGGGATTGCTTTGTGCAGCTGGCTTTTAGCGCAGTGCTCAAAAAGTTATTCCTGTCCATGAGGGTCGTGGAAAATGCAGGAGTTTTGCCAGCAGCAGCTGTGCAGGGCTGTGGCCAATGCAGCATTACTGACACTGCCCACGTGCTCCCTTTCCAGCTGCAATGAGACTTCTCACTGTCAGGAATTATCTCTTCCAAAGGTGAGCCCCACAGCAGGGCCAGGGACATCCTGAATGTCAAACACAGGACTTCCCACTGAACTCTGCCAAGAAAGAAGGGACACACCAAAGCAGGAGGGAATGCAAAACAACTCCCTCTGGAATATGAGGATCCACAGGATGCCTGGAAGGAGCAGGAGCTTCAGATCTTCAATCTTTGTGGTCACCAGTACCTCACAGACAAAAATGTACACTGAATTTCTGGCTGGACGATCCCAGCAAAGCACCTACATCTTGTACAGAAAGGAATTTTAAACACTCAACCTGTGCTCTGCATTTTTGAGATGGATTAGGTAGGGCAAGGAAATTCATTGCTTTCTCCAGAGATATTCTCTGTGAATACAGAGCCTTGGAATTTCACAAGGGATGTTTTGGAGAGGTAGAGGCTCCTTCTACTTTATAGACTGTAGATACTAAAAGATTGGAAGTTCCATTCTCATCTCGTTTGAAAATTTAGTAATAGGGAGGCTCTGAGATTTCAAACATGTTCTCCCCACAAAAACTCTGTAGGCTTTATCTTCAGTCTAAAAGCAAGTCAATAACAAGATGCAATGGGGAAAACCCAGATAAAACCAACCTAGACTGCTACATATTTTAAAAATGGGGAATAATTTAATATTCTTCACTTAAAAATGGGGCAGATTTTCCCTAACTGAAAAAAAATTAATAAAAAATTAAAACCTTGCCTAAATGTTGTGCCCTCATTCAGTCAGAGTTACTGTACTCCAGGCAGTACAATTAATTAGTGAGATCATATGGCCTGTTCTAGACAGGAGGTCACAGCAGATCACACCCTCATTGCCTTAAATGATGTGGATTTATAAATCCCTAAACGTCCACATCCTTCTACTCCTACATCCACAGCCAGCTCCTTAATGCTTCCATCTCCTATGATCCAGCAGTGCAGGCCAGTTCCATTCAGAGACAACAGCTCTCTCAAGGTTGGAGCAATCCTGAAGGGCTGGGAGTGACCTCTGAGCTCTCTCCATGCTGGAGCAATCCTGAAGGGCTGGGAGTGCCTGAGCTCTCTCCATGCTGGGACAATCCTGAAGGGCTGGGAGTGACCTCTGAGCTCTCTCCATGCTGGGACAATCCTGAAGGGCTGGGAGTGACCTCTGAGCTCTCTCCATGCTGGGACAATCCTGGAGGGCTGGGAGTGCCTGAGCTCTCTCAAGGCTGGAGCAATCCTGAAGGGCTGGGAGTGACTGAGCTCTCTCCATGCTGGGACAATCCTGGAGGGCTGGGAGTGACCTCTCAGCTTATTCTGGAGCCAGGAGGTTTTCCCATTTCCCAGGAACAGTAGATCCTGCCAGCTTTTACAGTGTTGGTGTTGCTGTGTATGTTGAGCTTTATTCATGTTCACAGGATTCAGTTTTATCATGCTGCAGGAATAGCACTTCTTCAAGACTCATTTCAGCTTTGCTATTAAGCTCGACTACCTCTTTTGAGTAATCAATAAAAAGTCTGCTACAAGAGGACACTGTGATTTACAAATACAGGAAAAGAAAGAGAATGATGCAGAGCCATTGGTATGGATGTGAAGGACTGTTGGGAGGGGGGAAATAAAAAGACTATGAGAAGAATCTGAACAACCAATTTAATCTTGGAGGAAAATTCAGCAGAGCTATCCTGCGTGGCAGCTATCATAAAAAGATGCGAGAGAGATCTACGGGAAATTCAATACCAAACCTACAGTGTTCACCAATGGGGTCCTTCAGAGCAAGGGAGAGGGGGAGACAGCAATTTCTCATAAAGCATTGCAGAAGGCAGCCTTACATTTTCCCTCAGAACTCCTAAAAAATAATTATTAACATGCAAGGGAGAGATGCCAATGGATACTCTGAATTGAGGAATACTTTGATACAGGCGTGGATTTATTCAAGACTCTGCTCCATCTCCACCCAACAGAGGAGAGCTCAAGAGCATTTCTCACCCCACACACTTCCAGCCCCTGCAATCATTTCTTGTCAATACACACAAACCTGGTTGAATTCAGGTTCTGCAAGCTCCTGCTGAAGCAGGGGTTTATTGCTGTTGCCCCAGGGAGAAGATGCAGGCAGGTGAGGACTGTGCCTGGCTGGAGGTTGCACTCAGGACGTGCCATCTCCAGGCTCCTGTCCTGCCACACCTCCCAAAGTTTGACCTTTTCTCCTAAAAACAAAGGCTGGAAAACACCAGGCATAACACATGGCACAGTGACAGTAGCACAAGGCAGAGCCTTACAATGGCAGAGCAATAAAGGAACAGGAGACAACTCCCATCTTTTGTCTATTCAGCTGGATCCATGTTCCAGCAGCAGCAGCAAGCACTACCCAAGGGGAACATGTGCTTGTCCCCATACAACCAGAACACAGTTCCCAGCTGGAAGGACTTGAACTGTTACACAATTCCCAGCTGGAAGGACTTGAACTGTACAGGACTCTACACAATTCCCAGCTGGAAGAACTTGAACTGCACAGACTCTATGCAACTCCCAGCTGGAAGGACTCGAACTGTACTGGACTCTCTGCATTTACCAACACCAAAGACAATGACCCACTTCAACTAAACCAAATGACTGAGAAGAGAAGGGCAACCACCTCACTCCTAAAGAAGAGGGCTCTCCTGCTTCCCCTCCCAGGAGAGCTGGCGTTGGAGCTCACTCATGTCTCTCCTCCAGAGCACTGGCTGTACGAGCACATTGCTGAGCCGCAGCTCCTTTCATTATTTGCCCTTCTGCTTTTACTGGGAAGAAATAACTGGTTATTATGATGCTTCTGGGCAAATACCTCATCCTTGGAAAAATGAGCAAATGTAGCCAAATGACAGAGTGTAAACAACACTCCCTGAACTACCAGGGACATCAGGCTCAAACGCCCCGCGTGCGGCGTCTTCCTTCCCGCAGCCTCGTTTCCCGCTAAGACCTCAAAGGGTTAAGCCTGCAAATTGCCTTGCTGTGCTTCTGGGACAGCATGAAGGATGGCTGCCATTGCCACGGTCAGATATGACAGCGCCAATTTGATGTGCTGCCATCAAGGGCCTTCTAAGAGCCGAGCGCCCTGATGGTTTTGTGATGCGAACAGTCGCATCGCAAAATGGTTTTCCTCTCCCGCTGCCTCTGCTTCCATCTGCTGCTGGGCCGAGGCACAGCCGGCTGCCTGCCTGTCACAGCATGGATTAAAATTAGCTGGGGAGGAGGCACTCAGTTGTGCTAATTACATTTTAATCATTGGAAATGTGTTGGCAAATCAAGCCTTGATTGCCATCTCGGAGCCTGTCTCCTCCAGCAGAGCGGAGGGGCTGTCTGCATTAGCTGGGCCCTGCTGGGCCCAGTTCTCTCACAGAAGATGGAATATGGTGCCTGCTGGCCCACCACTGAGACTGCTTTGGCACATTATTAAAAAGCCACAAGGCTTGTTTCAAATCATCACTGTGTGAGCTCTGCTCATTCTCACATCCCTGGGTATTCCAGCCACTTGGTACTTTTAACTATATCTTTAGTTTACCTTGTGGGCTCAAAAACAATTTTGCATGCGTGGGTGGAGGAAGCCAGAGCTTTTCTGCAGCTCATGGGGTTGGGAACGGAGCCGGTTGTCAAAACGCCTTTCTTGTCAGCTGTAAGGCTGCACTGAATAGCAGCCCAAAATAACTGGGGCTTGCACAGCCCCCAGCTCATCTCGGGAGGGTTCGGCGCGAGCCCTGCTTCGGTCACAGCCCAGGGAGCTGGAGAAGTCCCTGCTCATTTCTCATCCACAGAAGGTCAAAGCACCCTGAGTCACTGGTGACTCTCAGGCCAGACAAGGCTGTAAATCCTGCCTGGAGAGGGACAGAGACAGCAGCGAGGATCCCCTTTGTTCCTCTGACTAAATACGCTCATGCAGATCCTAAAATCAGCACAATGAATGAGTGTCAAAAGGATGAATTTTCAAGCCCTTTCCCAAGCCACGTTTGAAATAACTTGTTTTTTGTTTTTTTTTTTCAAAATCAATACAGGGAAGCTCCCAGAGCCAGCAACTTGAACCAAAAGCAGAAAGAGCCAGGCTCTCAAATGTCACACCATGCAGGCTAAACAAAATCAGCAGCATCTACCACCTGCAAACCCCTCCTAAAATAAACAAACAAACCCAACACCATTGATATTTAGAAATCTGTAAAATTCTCCCTTAAATCTCTCTTTTATAAAATGCAAATAACATCCCTACACTGGATCTTGACAGAACAAGAACCTATTTTCATGGCTTACAGCAGAACTGGACTTGTGGGTTGGGTTTGCAAGAGGAAAGGGTTTGATGCTCTGCAGATCCACATTCCTGACCAGGCTGATTGTTCCCACAGTGCCCAACAGCCCCAGTGGTGGCCATTGAGTTAAAAGCCCTGAAACATCTCCCCAGCCTGCCCACCTCTGCAGCCCCACAAGCTGAGCACTGGAGCAGGTCAGTGACCCCAGCCTGGCCGTGTCCCTCACAGGGAAGGCTCCTGGTTGGGTTTTCCTACACTCCCACTCCGAGGGACAAAGCACCAGGGACCTGAGTGGGGCATCAAGCACCCACAATCCTCATGCCAGCTTCCAACCCCCTGAAATCCCTGCAGGGCTCCCTGATCAGGGTGTGCAGGAGGATTTGGGATTTTGTGCATTTGCCACACCACGGCCACTCAGGGCTGCAGCACCTGCGGTGGCTGCTCGGAGTGGAACCTGCTTTTACAGCCCCTCACAGGAGGCAGGCTTGGCTGGTTTCTTTTTCCTCCTGCAATTACATTCCCATCCAATGTAATGTTTTCATGACTGTCATATAATGGAACTTAAAGCTGATCATTTTAGAGCCCCAGCAATAACGATAAGGGCTGGCAAATACCACAGAGGGAGGCTGTGGCGTCCTCTCATACAGCTGTAATGCACAGATTGAATCTGAACCTAAAAAAGCAAAGTTGTACATGTGTTCTAGCATAAAACTTAATATCCAAGTTATTAGGCTGGGAAAAAATAGAAATTAAAATCTGGCTGATATGTGTGAAGATAAACAGGGTCAATTAATTTATTTAAATTGGCTTAATAGACCATTTTTGTTCTTGTTTAACTCAAGAGCTTTAAATTTAAATGATCTAATCCTTTTTAAGCATTTTTAATATCAACACGACACCAAAAATATTATTATTGTGCATAAATGAGACATAGTTTTCCTTCAGCCCATTTAATTTTATTTTTGCCTTTAAACTAAGGGATAAGTATGTTTGTATTTGTGTCTCCAGTGCTCCCAAGCCCTTTTAAAGTAAGGCTACACAGGGCAACCACAAACAGGGCAACAGCCCCAACAGCTCCAGCTTCAGACCCACTGCAACACACAGCAGAGCTGGTTTTCCAGCTGCAGGAGCTGCCAGTTGCCATGAAAACACAGAAAAAGTCAGGGAATAATCCTTTCCTGACAGGTCTTTAAGGTCTCACAAATGTGGCTTAGGCCTCTCTAATAGTGCACTGCTCTTCATTATTTATGGTACAAAGAGCAGGGGGGCAAACCTGTAATTTGGGCAGTGACAGAACATCTCATTAAAATCACCAGAATAAGGAATAGCTGTAGTTAGCTCTCAGTCACAAAATTTAAGGAATATTTTGATTATATTTCAGATCTGAAAGCATGCAGTCCATCTTCCCCCTTGTCACTGAAGCCATGCCCTCTGTATTTGTTACATTTGTGAAAATAAAACTCTTTTAATTCTGAGTATTTGGAACAACTGTGATCATGCAAGGCCACTGCTCTCTGAGGTGTTGGGGGAAAAAATGGACAGGCCAGGGTGTGCAAGACTATTTTTGGTTTTGAGAACCAGGCATGTTACAACCTTTTCAGACTTCATTTCCTCACTTTCTAAGTGAAATTCCTATCCATGTTCCTATGTAAACTCTCTCCAATTGAAATATCTAAATAAACGGGCAGATGATACTTTTAATCCTACTAAGGATGCAATATTGAGCTGAAGCAGAATTTCCAGCCAAACTTGCTGGCCTTACCTGAGCCCCCAGCCCTGGGTGTGCTCAGTGCCTGCCCAGGCACAGCACTCGTGGCCCTTCCCTGTGATTTGTAACCTACAGGAATAAATGGCCAGGAATTGTGAGTGAGAGCCCTATAGCATTTAGGACCCTATTCAGCTGGAATATTACCCAGCCTCCTGAGGCACATGAGCCCTGAGAGGCCTCACAGCAGCAGATCCTTTCAGGAAAAGGTCAGCCAAGCACCTGAGGAGGAGAAGGGGACACAGGAAACATTTACCAGCTCCAAAGCAGAAGCAGCAAAGAGCTCTTCTCTGTCCCCAGGTATTTGTCTGTTTCCCTTCTCTCACCTACACTTGCCTTGGAAGGAGAAAATGTTCCTAAAATATCTGGGGACTGAGAAGGAGCTGTTCTCAAAGCACCACCACCTAGAGGAGATGATCTCTGTCGTTGGATTGCAGAGAACCCAAGGAGACTGCTGCTGCTAAAACAAAGTCTTCAACGTGCTTCTCATTGAGACAGCCAAAGGAGGTGCCCAAATCCACCCCTGGAATTCTGTAGAAGCTAATGGAAAAGGGGACAAAACACAAATAAAGGCAGCAGACAGACATCTTATTTTTCACATGAAGAGCAAACTGTGATTTTCTGAGGCCACCTAAAGCCACCGCCTGCAAGAGTCTCTGCTCTCACCCTCATCATTCAGGTCACACATAATCCAGGTTGTGTTGCTAAACATAATACACTTATTTCTCTGACTGACCCTCATGCAGTCCTCTCAGTGGGTGTATTTGTTCTGGCTGTTTCTCTCAGGAGCCACAAAGGTACCTTGCTAAAAGGTAAATGACAGAATTTCCATGGGCATTATTTAAAAGTGGGAATGAACTCCCAGATTTGCACCCTCCAGTGTCATTGTTACAGAACCTCCACTGCTGCAGAGAGTGGAGGAAATACATTGGAAATGCAGAAGCACTGAGTGTAAAGGGTGCTTTTAGTGAAGAGCACTCTGAAAAATAAGCTGCTTCCCATCAGCGAGTACATTCTTTATCTTTAGCGTAACATTTACAAAGCTTGTTCAGGAAAAAAATGTGTTAAATCTTTCATCAGGCTACAGACACTTTATTTGGAGTCTTCACAGAAACCCAAAGTAGTGCCATAAGGTGCCTGGAATATTAGCCAAGATAAAACCTTCAGGGCCATGCATGCTACTGTTTTCAAATCTGTTCTTTCATCTGATGTGCCAGTCGAAATTACTTCTGCAACATGGTCAGAACCAACCTGGATGGATTTATAATGCCTGAAATTGCTATGGGCATATTTTTGTGAATCGCCTAGAGACAAACAGATAATTCTCTTTAGATTGTGAGAATTGCTAATTCTTATGCATGTCATGTGTTTGCCAAGTGGCGTGTTTAGACAAGGAAATTGCAGAATATTCCTGATGTCACCAGAGCTCTACGCTTAGAAAGCCAGGGGAGTGTAGGACAGTGCCCTTCCACGTATCACACATATATATTACAAATAATTTTAACTCAGACAGCATTTGTTACCTTTCCTCACTACAAGAGTACCTGCCTAAGGAGGGAGTGAAATGCTAAAGACCAATTACCAACTATAGCAGAGCAATGCAAGTACTTGTGTGGGTAAAGGAAACAGAACCCAGCTTTTTATTTTTCTCTGCTTAGGCAATTGGAATAAACAGTGTAAGTGTCATCTTTTGAGTCAACATGTCAAGTTGAGTTTTGTGATATCTCATCTCTGTCTGTTGGCATCATTACACCACACACAAAACCCTCGCAGAGCCTCCCTCGCTCATGCTCCCCCCAAAAACACAGCTTGTGCCACCAGTCCCCGAGTTTCCCTCTCTGTTCAACCTCCTCAAAATTTTTGAACTCATTGGCCAATTTCACCCACATTTGACAAGAGATTTCAAAGCTAATTAAGCTCATGTGAGTTTTCTGCAAAAGGCGGCCAGTTGGTGCAGAGCCCCGATGAGTCTGAAGGAAAGGCTGCAGCGTGTGATCACACCTCGCTCCCACCCAGGAACGCACACAAGAGAAATGTTAGAACAACTCCAAGAGAAAAAAGCATCAATCAAAGGTTTCAATTAACTCTCTATGGGAAATCAAGCTTTGATAAGTTTTTTTTTCTCCGATTTATTTTACTACATCTGACTCAGATTCGGAGGTGCCAGCTTTTAACTAATATAGAAATTAGCCTCATCCTTAAACCCAACAGGGACATCTCTGTATAGCATTTATTATAAAGCATAATTGTAGCTTCAGGGCATCATTTCAGATGAAAATGTAAGATATACAATAAAAGAAAATTCCATTTGTATTATGGCCAGATTTTTCTTCTCAAGTGACTCTTTACACGTGGAGAAGTCGCTGAGCAGTGTGTCCAGCCAGCACAGAACTGACAGACCCATACTTATGGCTCAAGGCCATGAGATTATTAAAACCATTGATTTAATTCCTGGCCAAAACACTTCAGGAACTTTGGGAAAATCCCCCTTCCTCCTTTTCTGTGCCGGATCCTTCATCTGTAAAACAAGACTTTGTTCCCTTCCCCTGCACTTCATCTTTCCTCTCTATTTGTGTAGTGCTCCCTTCTACACAAACTGGATGGTGCCTGCTTTCCCTGAATGCCCATTAAACTGTTTTCTGACTCAAACAAATCCAAACACAAACATACTGAATCCATTTTTCTGAAGTATTTTAAGTGGATTTTTGTTTTGTTTCTTTTAGTCCTTGATCACTGGCCATGAAAAAATTCCAGTGGCTCCAGAAAGCTGGGTCTGCCCATGAGAAGAATGCCAGCTTAACAAATCAGTAGCTTTGGAGTACTTAAGGAGGTGCTAGGAATAAACAGTTGCTTTTCTTTATTGGGAGGGAAACATGATTAATATAATTGTTTTAGCATGTCCTATGGATGCAGCTTGGTTGTGTTTTACAAGGAGGAGTAACAAATTAGCAGTCATCCTTGAGTCACTTTAAATCCCCTTCAGATTTCATCACTCTTTAAAATGGGATTTCTCAAGGCAAACAGGAAAGAATTTTATTTTCAAAGGGAGGAGAAAACAGTGTTGCTAAAACACTTCTGCTCTCTATCCCTGCGGGATGCAAAAATAATCCATGACTGTGACTTCCATGAATTCAGTTAACTATGGCTAAATTGCATCACAGAGCCTGTCTTTAACAGATCTGCAATGGTTAATGAACATGGTGGGGAGACCAGATATTTCTTCAAAACAACTCATCAAGTAAGCTGCCTCCACTTAACAGATGTAAAGGCAGGGCCCGAAGTGGGAGCTGGCAGAAACAGATGGTGCCTAAGGGCAGCTTTCTGTTCCAGTGCTCTTGGGGGCCAGGTTAGGCAGGACGGGAGGGCTGGAGAGGTGGGGGCTGTGTTTTTCAGCAGCAGGTAAAATCCATTTGTCACACCAGCTCCAACTGGGCTTTCTGCACAAAAGTTTAATATCTGAAACCAATGAGGCATTCTGCTCTCCGACTGCAGCAAGGCAGGAAAACCTCTCAGAGCAGTATGGAGCCCCAGCCTTTTCCAGCAGGGAGAGATGTCAAACCCCTCATTCTGTGAGATTTGCCTGTTCTCTTCCTTTTCCAAACAAATAAAAAATGGATATGCAAAGGGAAGTGTTTTACCTTATGATACCTTCAGGGAAAGAACACAGAGTGGCGAGGGTAGGTGTGTTTTCTCTCTCTGTTCTCCACAGCATAACATCAGTAACCTCATAAAGCAGCCCCTGCTTTCTCCTTCCCTGAAATACAGACACACACTGCGGCACCAGCAATAAATCCCCATCACCTACAACTTCCTGCATTGCCAAGGTGTGTGCCACAGAGAGCATTTTTATGAGCCTGTCTTTGACTGCCAGGATTTTGCCTTCATAAAGAAGAGATTTTAGTCCATTCTGTCTATTTATTTTGTGTAGAGGAATCAAGGTCAATAAACCATGGAGAAATTCACTCTACCTTATTCCATTTCAGACTTTTGTCATCCACGCTTTATCGAGTATCTGAATGAATTTTTAATATCATGCCACAAAATGCTTTGGTCTTCTATCATACACTGGGACTCTATAAATCTGATCACACTTGGGAGTTCTCAAATATACTCAGCACTGAAGAAACAGCTTTAAAGTTTAGTCATTCTGATGAAATGTAAGAGCTTATATCAGTGACAGGTTGACAGAAAAAGCTGTTTTCCTTTCCATTTCACAGACTTCCACGTATGAACGCCATGAAACATGTCAGGACTTTCTCTGAGTCTATGAAGACAGAGATGGCATCTGCTCCCAGTGGGGAGCCCTTCTAACCAGTAATACTGTAAAATTTCATGATTCTGAAATCTGATCGACAGCCAAAGGAAGGGCAGGGAGGAGGTGTTTACTGTATTTTATAGGAGAGCATCAATTTCTTGTCTTGGCACATAATGTATATTTTTATGGCATACAATGCCACTTCCAACATATTTTTAAAAATTAAATGTATTCATGTTGGCTGAGCAGGTTTATAATTTCTGCTTGCTGGAAAAAAATACACATTTTTAAAAAACAGGTATTAACCCTACTCACTCATCACTGCAGTTTTAGGCAGGTGAGCAAAAGAGCCTTAAGCAAAACCTTAGAGATCTACTCTCAGCAGCCCAGCACAGAAGCACATGAACTCCTTCCAGCACCACTGATCCCCTCTTCCAGAGACAGCACAGAGAGGAAATGGATCCAGTGACTCTGCACCAACTAAAAATGATCTCATATGACGTGGCCAAATGGAGATCTCATTAGGAGACTGCTTTAGATTTTCACATTTGCTTTTAACAAATATGCATCTCTCTGGCCCTGCTGAATTTATGCAGCAAAAACCCCTCCAGATTTCAGCAGCTCCTGGAGCCCATGCACAGGTGCTTTCCCCAAAGCCCCGGTGCCAGTTCCATTCCAGTGAACTCTCTCTGCAGGTAGGGCTGGGGTTTGCTCAGCCAAGGAACACGACTGCTCCTTCTCCCAGCACCAGTGTTCAACCTGTGATTTCCCCAACCCTGAAATCCCACACACATCCTCCCAGAGAACTCTACATCATAATGAAGAACAGCAAACCACCAGGGGTATTTTTAAATTACTAGGTGTTTTACACCTTCAAAATAAATTTAAGGCATGCACAATTAAAAAAAAAACCTTGCAAACCACCCCAGGGCCTGCAAACACACCAACACCACAACTCCTGACTGTCCACATAATGATACAAACTCTTCCTCACAAAAAAGCAAGAGGACAAACCCAAGACTTTTAATTTTACTGCCTGTAACAAGATTAAATGGAAAATGAAAGGATGACAGGGACTGGGCACATTTATAGGAGGTAGACACCAAATCTGAATTATTAACAAATGAAAGACTGCAGCAAGGACTGTGTAGATATGGATTTGGAGGAATGATTTATCTGTGTACACAGAGCTAGGGCTTTTCTTGGTTTTAGTTTAAAGATGATCATGGAAGTACCCAGAAAGACATTTTCAGAGTCTGATCTATCTTTTACTTGCCTGAAATCACTGTACATAAAAGAGGGAAGAGAGAATCAAATGCTCACACTAATTATTGTTTTATTTTGTCATGCCAAGGCAGGTGTTGGTGACATGAACTATTATGGTATAAAGAATTCAGAGTAGTTGGAAATTCAGCCATGGTCCATCCAGCCAGAGCTAACTGAGGCTACCTGAGCCTGGAACTCCTGGGGTTAGACAAGGTGGGACCCCCAGGTGTATATTAGGTATATGCATTAATGTTCAATACATTATTTAAGAACATTGACTTGTGGAAGTGCCTGGTCCCTGCACTTCTCCCTCCCCACAGCTCTGAGATGGGTGTGGGTGTGGAGGCACTGTGGCTGCTGGGGTTCTGATGCAGACAATACCATGGATAGCTGGAACAGATGGCATTCCCCATGCTGCTGCTTTCCAGACAAAGCCTTCCCAGCCAACTGCCACTCTCCTCCCTCCTGCTCCTCTTGACTAAGGATATGTCAAGGTGGAATAAAGCAAAGTTCAGGCCTTTCCATACCAGCAAACACCAACAGGGCAGTGCAACACCAAAAAGAGGAATCATTGCATGCAGGAAGGGTGCAGCAGGACTAAAGCAAATTAAATATGTAAAGGAACAGGGGCCCACCCAGAAACTCGGGTGACTTTGCTATGCAATTAGAAAAGATAAAGTTATCCTTTCATCTCCATTCTTCCTCACCTCACTGGGAAGGGAAGAGGTTGGCTGCACTCCTGTGTGTGTGCAGACACAACTCTGACTGCTGGGGGTGGCTTCAGAGGGGAGGAGAGGGCTGTGAGAGCAGCTCTCCCTTCCAGGATGCACCCACCGATCAGTCGAAAGGCTATTGATTCCTGGCTCCAGGAAACAGCTCCTTCCATTGTGCACGGAGCACACACTCTGCCTTGCTGGAAACTTCAATAGCATGGGTCTCATTCCTGTGATAATGATGGCAATTTTAGATTGACATAATTGTGAAAATTGGGAAGTTGTTCTGCATTCACACTGCTACTTGTAGCACTGCAATGAGAACATCTTTATTTTAGCAGTTAAAGAAGGTCATGTTAGCACAAGTTCAGCTTCAAAGGACTTCCAAGTTATTGTGGACTCCCAGGAAGCACAGAAAAAAAATCTAATCTACACCTTCCATCTTATAATACCGAGCTAGAAATTTCAGGATGACAAAGTGCATCATTTTAGAGGTGGAATTTAAAAGAACCATATGAGGCTATTTTCTTATTAGTCTGATTGACATTCTGAAATAATTATTGTAGGGCTGGTATGTATTTTGAGAGAGAGATTCAGGGGAAATGTGATTTTAAACACTGTTTCATCCCTTCCTGCTTAAACTCTTCAAGCACCCCAAAATCAGAGTTGTGTACTCTTCCAGATGCAGAGCTGTGCCAGTTTATATCCCTGCACTCTGCTCTGGTATTATTGTTCTTCATTAACACAAACTGAATGTATGTTTTTTGTGTTAGAGCTTTTGCAAACTATTTGGGTTATTTTACATGTAACTAACTGGTACTTTTAGAATAATTCCTTTTTATTCTGGGCCAGATAAAGACTGCAGTATATAACATATTGTATGGTGCAGAATGCTATAGCCAGAACAGGAAAATAGTCTGAGTAGTTATTATCAGTTTGCTTTATAAGTATGTTATTTACAATACGCAACAGATGTTCTCCAAATGTTAATGGAAAATACAGGCCTTGTATTTATTCCCTTTCTGACAGACTAAAAAGTGCAACTAATATAATAATAATAATAATCTTGGAAAACCCAAAGATTACTTCACAATTTGGAAAATGCTGTGTTGAGTCATTAGTCTTATTATCTGGTATTTTCATAACTCACTAGATAAACACTGTAAACTCTGATTTCCTGGTAATGAGCCTTTATATGTGCAAGAGCAGGCCTCCAAGAAATCTCAATTAAGCCTTAGGAAGAGTGTTTTGGAATGACCCAGCCCCACAGGCTGCTGTGGGTGCCTGCACCCACACTGGGTTCTCCCTCCCTGCCCATGGGCAGGCTCAGGATTGACCCCTCCAAACCCTATTTCCCCCCTGCTAACTCTGTCTGCTTCACTCTGCTTCCAGCCTGGGCTCTGGGAGCCTCAGGGGTTCAGGTTGCCCTCGTGTCAGGGTCTCCAGAACAAATCTGGTCTCTTTTACTCCATTGGGGTCCCCAGCTCCATCCATCTGCTGAGAAAATGGGAGAGTTTCTGCCATCCCTGCTCTGCAGGAACAAGGGCTCCAAGTCCATTCCTGATGTTGGCCATGGGAGTTATAAACTGCCCCCATGTGCAGCACAAGCGATTCCTCAGCAGATAAAATTGAACACACCTTGCTACACCCCAGAACTGTTCTGTGATCTTACTTGGAGAAAATCAGGGACAGTCATACCTGCAGCAGACACATTCTGGAGGGTTTCCCACTCTTTGTTTGGATGTAAAAGCTATGGATACCACAAGATTTTCCCTGTCAATTCTACTTTATATGATTTTCTTGTATAAACAGTATTACACCACACTGACAACTGGTAGGTGCCACACAGGAGCATAAGTGGACAAAAAGCTTGATTAGCCACGGTCTTGTGCCTTGTGTAGTCACTCAGGCAGCCCACAAGGCCTCTGTGAAACACTATTAACCCAAACAGGTGATTGTTTCACCAGTCCTTCAGGGATAGAGTGCAAGATAGTGCCTTTGTTATCCTCTATCTGTATGGCACAAATCACACTATGTAGCTGAGTAATTCTATTTTCATTTTTTGCCTGCTTTTGTGTATAAACAAGTTTTATGCAAACAGGCTCTCAGCACACCCAGCTCTAGTAACTATCAACCCCCTTGTTGCTTCCCAATTACATTTGGTAGAGACCTAAAACCATCCAGTTATGAGAAATTCTGTGCAAATCAGTAACTCTAGTACAGGAAAAGGAGCTAAAGCTCAGCCTAGGAGTCAGCTGGCCAAGGGGCCAACAGCAAAACCAAGGCTGTGGAGAGTGCTCAGCCACAGGAGGGAAGCACAAGGGACCAGAGGAATGTGATGTGTGCATGGGACACAGGACATGGTTAAAACTCATTGCTCAGCCTGGAGAAGCCTTCCAGGTCCTGAAGAAGCTACAGGAAAGATGGAGAGACCTTTTTACAAGGGCCTGAATGACAGGACAAGGGAGAATGACTTCACACTGACAGAGAGTGGGTTTAGGTGGGAGTTAGGGAGAAATCCTTCCCTGTGAGGGTGCTGAAGCCCTGGCACAAGGTGCCCAGAGCAGCTGTGGCTGCCCCTGGATCCCTGGGAATGTCCAAGGCGGGGTTGAATGGGGCTTGGAGCACACTGGGACAGTGGAGGGTGTTCCTGCCATGGCAGGAGGTGGAAAAGGATCATCTTGCAGGTCTCTTCCAACAGCAACTATTCTGTTATCCTACGGTTCTCCATGCCAGTGGCTCAGTTGTTCTAGCAATGTGAGGAACATGAGGGGCAATGTGGTTATACAGAACTATGATGCCCTTTCAAAACAAAAAACTCACCCTCTCTGCCCAAAGAAATCCAGCTTAGGACAATACAGCAAAGGAAAAAATCTTGATTCCTTCACAATTCTCTTCCCATCTCAGCGCTGCGGTTGGGAAAATAAAATCCATCGCTATTGTACATGACATGTAAAGAAAAAAATGCAACAGCCACATCTGGTATCATTAATACTTTAGCAGACTTCCTATTTTTAAATTAGTACCATTCTGCAAGCAAAATGACAGCTCCTCACGGCGCCCGTGAATCTGCACAGCACAGACACAACCCCGGCAGCCACCGCTGCAGCTGCAGACAGGGCTGACAGCATTTCAGAGTGCTCACACCAGCACAGCCTGCTTCTGGTGAGGCCCTGAAATGCCAGGCTGGCATTTTCCAGGAGTTTTTACAGGTGAAAAGCGAGCTAATAAACTGCTCAGCAGCGAGTGCTGCCAAAGGGGATGGGAGCACATGAGCGGAGACACCTGCGGCTCCGCGGAATGGACCAGATGCGCCCGTAACATTTCCTCAGAGCTGCCAACGGGACACAGGCAACAGGAAACCAGCTGGATTTATAGGTCAGCTTAATCAAGCTTCTGCTGAGCCCTTCCAGCTCCTGTCTGCAGAGCCTCAGCACAGTGCAGGGCTGTTTGCTACCACAGCTCCCACTTGGAGCCCTGGGCAGGGGGAGCTGCCCCCTTCGCACAGTGGGAGCTCAGCCCGGCTTTCTGTGTTGCTTCTCAGGGCTGAACACCTGTAAAACATGCCAGGAGCAGAACAAATCACAGAGAGTGTGCTCTGGCTGTGCTCAGGCAGGAAGGGAGCAGAGCCAGCCCCGACCCTGGCACAGTGTGGCTGCTGGCTCCCCAGGCCAGTGCTCACAACATCAATCGCTCCTGCAACACGAGCGAGCTGTGGTACAGACTTCAGGAAATATCAGTCTCCTGAGGTAACCACAAGCTTCAAATTAGGCTCTAGGATGACAGAAAATTCTATCTGCCTGTGCCCTGACGTGTCTCATCCATCTCAGGGATTTACCAAGGCTTCATCTACTCTGCTTACTTACGTCAATGAAATCAAGCAGGCTCCTGAAGCGACCACAGGAAGTTCTCCACATGTAGCTGAGGCATCTGGAGCTTTTCCCATTATTTAATTCTCGCTTGGTTGCTAATTCAAATCACCACAACAGAAAGCAGAGACATTTCTCAATCTTTCCTCAGGAGGGATTTACCCATGTAAATCCCATTGTGGAATAATGCCTCTGGACAAATTAAAAGATAAAACTTTCCAGTCTCATTGAGCACTTGACTTTTCTCAGGTCCTCTATCTCACTGCCTGTCTGGAACACCTACAACACTGCAAAATGAACCATCCAACAGTCACTGTGCTTTGCATTGTGTGCTGTACATAAAAACATTGCCCAAACTGACTTCTGCTGTGAGCTGCTACCTGCAATACATCTGTAGATAAAGAAATCAATGTACTGAGGAAGTCTTAGAAAGTCTCTGCTGAGAATTAATCTTCAAACCTACTGATGAATAGATGGAACACAAGGGTTCCAGTGTTCACCAAAATGATAGGTTTCAGAAGAACAAAACCCACCTAAACCCACAGGGCTCAGATTTTAATCTCTGAAATGAAGAAATGGATCCTTGGATAGAAAAATCCACCATTTACAGTTCCCACCTCTTTTAAGACCTTTGCACATCTGGACTTCTCCAGCCCTACCCTGACTGCTGCTGTTTTGCCCAGACCTAAGTCACTCTTGCTCAGCTGTGCTACTTGGAAAATTGGAGTGGTTGTATATCCTAGTGAGCTTCCAGATGCTTCTTTTTTATTTTCCCCCAGTTTCTCTTCATTGCAAAGTAGGATATTAGCTCTCACTTACACACCCAGTTAATTACAGTCAGAATGGAGGATGCATCTACCTGACCCTGAGCAGGTTCTTTAGCTTTTTAACCTTTTAAAATATGGAGATTTCCAAAGAAAAAGAAATCTGATTGCATGATGCTTAGTAAAACATGGCATGTATTACCCCTGTTCATCTTCCTTCCTTCCTTCCTTCCTTCCTTCCTTCCTTCCTTCCTTCCTTCCTTCCTTCCTTCCTTCCTTCCTTCCTTCCTTCCTTCCTTCCTTCCTTCCTTCCTTCCTTCCTTCCTTCCTTCCTTCCTTCCTTCCTTCCTTCCTTCCTTCCTTCCTTCCTTCCTTCCTTCCTTCCTTCCTTCCTTCCTTCCTTCCTTCCTTCCTTCATTTTCAGTTATTGGTTTGTGTATGAAGTTGGATAATGAAGTGCAAGTCCCACTATGGACTGTGGTCAGGCTCTCATCAAACTGCTGCTTAGCTGAGCTTTGAAAAATGAAACAAAGCAAACCCAAAGCTACAATGATTGTAATTAGCAGGGAAAAATATCCTATCCATGCCTCAGTTGAAACCAAACTGACAGCACCATAAGCCCATTGCTGACCAAGGGAAAACCTTTTGAACATGATAATTATGGAACTCTCCTTTTTGGTACTAGGCTTAGCACATCTGGACCCCAGTACTTCCTGCAGAAGGCTATACACACCTCACAGCTAGCAGACAGAGCACAGAAATTTCTAACTAACGAGTAGATAAAACAACTAAAAATCCACAATCCTGTGTTGGCAGGGGAGCCTCAAAAATCTGGGGTGCTCACGGCTATTGCAATTTGCCTTGTGAAGAGGTAAAAACCCCATCGTGTCAGAAGGCAAAGCATCATTAGGGGCAGCTTCCAGGGAGAAAGCCCAGTCTCCCTGGACAGCAAGACACTTCCCTGACTTCCCAGGGACCAGTTATTGGGTCAAACCAATCCATTAGGGCTGAGCCTGGTGCTCGCAGGCTGCCGTGCCCCGCTCGGCTCCTGCGGCGCGCTGGCACCGCGGGCCCCTGTGATGTATTTTTGCTGTCAGTGCTGAAATAACACGGAATGCGGTGGAGCGGGCCCCACCTGCCGAGCAATATGTTCCCGATCCCTCAGGCAGAGCCGTGTGCTGCTCGGCGAGGAAAAACTTCCTCCCACCCGGCACATGGCAGGGCAGGGAGAGACACTCACGGGCCCACCCAGGGATGGGGGCGGCATTGCCACCGGCAGCACCCCCGCCTCGCTTGCTGTGACAAGAAACTGCCTCCACCTCGTGCAGTCAAAAACATAAAAAGAGAAAAAGGCAGAAGAAAAGGGGACGAGGAAGAAGGGAAAGAATCGCAGCCTGTTAATCACATACATCATTACCGCAATTGGCTGAGAAGTTGGCTCGTTGACGATTGATTCATGAGCTCCTGGCGCAAGCCAAGAAAAGGGAGAAAGATGGAAATCTCCTTATTTATTTATCTGTAGTGCAGCAGGAGGCTCTCCTGAATGCTGGTGATCCCACAGCCCAGGCTGACCCTCGGGAGCTGCTCTGTGCCTGCCACAGGAGCTCTTCCCAGAGCAGTCAACACCACTGCCCCGTACCCTCTGTAGCTATCTCAACACAGACAGGAATTAGCAGCAGGAGGAACCAGGAATTCAGGACTCTTGGACAGCTAATTAATATGACTAAGTTGGAGCTTTTTATTGTTTATATTGCACATATATTTATAGATTCTACAAACTACTAAGTACACGCTTCTTGATCGGTGTCTTTGTCTTGTTCACTCATTTTCTGCCTGCATTTCTTAGAGTATGTGATTGGTTACAGCCTAGGTGTTTCACAGTCTTCTGTTATCTAGCTTTTGCAGTCTTGGTATTCAGTTTCTCAGCTTCCTCTTTCTTAATTTAGTACAATTTATGTTTCAGTAGCCTTGCCGAATTCTTGAGTCTTAGATAACAAACTTAGAAGAAGGCTGGCTGGTGCACACCATGGTCCTTGCAAATACACTGCAACAACAATGCAATAAATACATTGCAACAGCACAGCCTCTTCTGAGGAGGGGAGGTCTCCAGTTTGCGGTGGAGCCTGTGCCAGCAGCAGCAGGTGAATGCAGATGAGTTTCCTGCGCGTTCGTGCGGCATCGCTGCTGCGCCGGCGGCCTGTGGTACCTCGGAGAAGCAAAGCGCTTCCAACCCTCAGCACACACAGCAAATGGAAAAGGATGAGCTCCATCCCATCTGGTGAGCCAGCTCTCTGCAGGTCACATTAAACAGCACAATTAATAGTTTTAGGCTAAATACGTGCAGCCCTCCTGTTCCACCCTAAATAATGCTTTCAAAGAGCAGCAGAATTTGGGGTTTTTAACTGCTCCATGGCCACTAAGACATAATCTTCGTGAAAATTACTTTTTCCTCTCACACCAATTTTACTTGGAAAGAGATTCACTGTTTCAGAACTGCACTTTGTGTATCATACTACAACAGAACAATTATTGAGATTCATCTCCCCAGCAGCAGGATTTTTGCTGTGCCAAATTTCCTATTAAATAGATTCTTCTGAACTTTCAGTAACTGCTGGCTACATTAAGTTGTATTATAAAATGAATCCAAACTAATAAACAGTTATGGCTATTTTTTAATGTGGACAAAGGGAGTAAATTTCATAAAAGAATAGCCATGAAGTATGGACAATAAAGTCCTTTACCCCTGCAGCTATTCTTCCTGATATGATTTATACAGTGGGACACTCATAAACCAAGAAAGCAATAATATCAGAGGTTTTTAATGTTTCTGGGGTTTGATACTCAAACATTCAAAAGCTGTTTGCAGTTTCATTCATTTGCTTATACATCTATATAGAAAAACTAAAAATCTGCTGTAGCAGTGCAGTGCTGAGCACATACACCAGGGAACCACATCAGGGAACAGCCTGTGCAGTCCCACTGCTCCTGACCACTGCAGATGGCATTTCCCCACCTGAACAAGAAGCTTTACACAGCCTGGGTGGGTTTTTCCTTCCCAGTACTTCACAGCTGGAGTACACACACAGGTATGTCCTACTTAACACAAGTGTGCACATCCTTGTTCACGTGAGCAGGGATTTCCAGCCAGCTCACCAAGAGCTGACATCTACTGACACATGGGAACACTCCTGAGGCATCTCAAAACATTGGCCACACCAAAGGCAGGGTCCGTGCCCTAGGGAGGTGATACCTCATGGACAGTGATTGTAAAATCTCTGCCTGAACAACCTGACCTCACGCTGAGCTCTGATTGCAAGGCTTGGGCTTTTTAAATTACACCAAAAAAAGCAATTCTGATGGTTCCTCCTTTGGAGCCCCTCACTCAAATGCCATAAAATGAAATGAGCTGGTCCCATTGGCTCCCAAAGCCTGCCCATGTTAAAGACTTATGGACACTGCTAATCTGTGACAGAACCAGGAGGTGTAATTAGTCCTGTCAAACCATCTGCCAGGCCTGAGAGACTTGGATGATATTTGGGAAAAGCATCTAAACATGTGTGCACCTGTCCCAAGTCCCAGACCATCCAAACTTGGCCAGCAGCTGGGTAAAGCAGGATATGACACTTGTGTTGAAAAGGCCAGAGGAAGAAAAGGCTGCTAATAGAGAAAGGGTAATTCAGAAACTCCCAGTAACAGCCACTTCAAAATCCTGGTACAAAGGACAAGCCCAGAACAGAAGGGAAGTGCCAGAATTCAAACTGCACAGAACCACAGCACAGGTGCTGTCATGGGGAGTTGGGCTTCAAAATCTTTGTGCTTTGGTTCACTATTAAACTGCCTTCTCTACCACCCTAACAGCTCTCCAAGAGGTATTTGGGGGGGAATAGAAAGCCAGAGGTGGAGCACAGTGTGAAGGTGTCTCAAGGAAGGCCCAGCTGTGTCACTATAGGACATGAAACAACATAAGCACACACGGCTGCTCTCAAGGTGAAGAAAAGGGAAGTTCATTTTTCTGACTCCAACATTTATAGTTTCCCAAAAGTGACAGCGGATTGGAGGGTGACAGTGCCACCTCTCCAATGACACTGGACAAACCAACAGTCCATCAACTTTCTCCTCCTCCATAAAGAATGCAAAACAATGAGTTATTTACAGAAAGTGTGTGAGAAAGTTTGCTACAAGAATGTAAACATCAGAAGGCTTAGAAAATCTTAAAAAATCAGGATACACAGCTGGAGAGGCCATCCCCCAGGATGGATCAGCATGACTGAGCTCACAGCAGCTCCAGAGCTGTTCTGTTCTGCCAGGAGAACTCCATGGTTCCCTCATCACGCTTCTCTCCATGAAAACATTTGATGCATTTCACAGCAGAAATGTGGACAGAGAAGGGAGGGGGAAAACATGAGCTGGAGACCATCTCTGTAGGCCACTGTGCCATGGACACAGAGCCAGAGTGGTGCGTGCACATCAGCACAGCATGCCAGGGGTAACAGAGGAGGGCTGAGGACACCCAGCTCTGGCCAAGCCAGCACAAGGCAGGCTCTGACAGCAGCTTCTGACTGACACAGACCTTGTGGGGCAAACAAAGGGTGCATTCAGCACGGAGCTTCGGTCATTGCTGTGCTCAGTGCCTGCCCAAGGGCCAAAGCCCACAGTTAAACAAACAGCTCTCATTGTGCACACTGTCCATGAAAACCCTGACAAAGGTTTTGGTTAAGTTTGTATTTGCCAAAATTTGCTGCTTTTTCAAAGTAAATGTTTTTCACAGAAGAATCACAGCAGAGTTGAGAAAAATGTTGAGAGGCTCTGGAGAAAAAAAAAATAGATTTTGCTTTTCCTTTAATGGTTTAACTGGTTTTGAAGACTGTCAGTAGAGACAGTTAACTGATCCTGACTTTCTCCTGGGAGAGGCATGGGATGATCTCACAATCAATCTACTGCAGTTCCAGAAAGGATGCAGGTTTTTCAGGAAACAGCCAATTCTTTTATCCACTCCAATTTGATTCCAAGTAGCTCTGTGATTTGATTCCAATCCCTTTGTCATTTGAGGCAGTTTCTGGATGCTCTGCCCTGATCAGGCAGCACAGGGACTGATGGCTGCACCCCCTTCAACCCCTCACAAGCCATCCATACTCACATTCAGCCCTCTCTGGTCTAAAAACAAGCATTGCCCTGTAATCTAATTTTCACTTAGAAGGTTTCGTCTTGAGGAACAGTAGGAAGAGGAGCAAACACAAACTTTGTCCAGGAGCACAACTGCCAGGCCATGTGTGAATTTGCACCACAAACACCCAAAGCCCTGGATGTCAAACAAGAAGCAGGTCTGGATTCACAGAAGGAGCCAGACCAGCCCACACTGGGTTTTTATGTTAAATACTCAGGGTTTTACGTTAAATACACTGGGTTTTTATGTTAAATACTCAGCTTTGTATTTCAGGACAGAAATCACTGATAGTGAACTAGGCATGGTTAAAGATGTAGTCAAGCTTTCTACATTTCACAATTCGTGTATCTTTAATGCAGGATGCATTCATCTGTTCAACTCTTCACCTGCCTTTACAGCTCCCTCAAAGCTTGTATGTTTAGACAACCTCCAAAAATATCAGAGGACCTGATTATTTACAATCACCACCTAGCTATGGTTAACAAAAAATGGCAAAGCTTTTCATTTGCAGGGAGGGAAGAGTCTGCTGTGACCTCTCCAAACACTGACAGACACTAAGAGGCCCCTCAGTTGGTTTAAGCAGATTTCCTGAAGTCACCACGTGTACAAAAGGAACATATGCAGGGATAGAGAGTGAGTGTCCCCACGGTACTGTCATATATGCCAAAGCTCTACAGATTATTAATACATAGGCTTGCCCCCTTCAATCTACAAGAGCTCTTGTAATGCCTCAAATTAATTGGAGGAGAGTGCAGCAGCTCCAAAGAGATGATTAAGATCAATTATTAATTCCTCTTCCTATTCTTTCCTCTGTATTAAACTTGAAGATGAGAATCCCACTAATGAAACAGCAACTATAATTTTAAAAATGGTACAAAACTACCTCTTTAATAAAAAAATAATTAGAGGAAATAATTTTTGCCTGTTCTAAATTCCTGAGCGAGACCATCCTGTTGCAGTCAATATATATGAAAGAAATCCCACTTTTTCTTCAAAGTAAATAGATGCTATTTTCTGGTTTTTCTTTTGGGAAAAATAAGACAAGTGGAGTTTCAGGAGAGTGCCCTCAAGGAGTTCAAGAGTAGCAGAGAATGTAGGCAACAAAGGATGAAAGGCATCTGTTGTGTGTGTGCATGTCTGAGAAAGGACCAGGAGTCTGTAGATCCATGTGGTGGCTGAGGAGGTGTTTTTTTAAGATCTGTGTTTGCTGGAGCTCTCTGGAGGATCAGAGAGTGGGAATGAGAGATCTTCACATCTTAACCAAAGAGCCAGAATGTGAAGGACATGAAGCAGGAGTGGTGCTGAGCTGGTACTAACAAACAGAAACAAAGAACTGAGAGGTTAAAAATGTTATAACTAAAATCCTCTTTCCCTTTCAACTGCCTGAGCTTTGGACTTTTAATCCCAAGAGCTCTCCAGTTTTCTACTACGTCTCCTAGGAAAACCAGAGAAGTCTGGATCTGATATCCCTGAAAGAGAACAAAAAAAAAAAAAAAAAAGCAGCCAAGAACTAAACAAACAACCTTTCAAAACGTTTTGTACAACCTAACGAAGCAAATGGGACACAAGCAGAAGGCTTTCCCCCCTCCTCCCTTGCAGGTCACCTTTATCCATGACACACAGCAACAAAAGCAGAAAAATGAAAGTTAAGGCCAACAGGCTGTCCTCAGCTCATCGTGCTGTGCTGTGGTGCTGCGGGGCGCTCAGATTAATGTGGATGTCACACAGCATATGCTGCAGAAACGAGGCACCACAGGATGTGTGAAGAATGGAGGGTTCAGGCTCTGGGCACTCTTATCAAGGTAAAGCTCACAGACCTGAAATGCTTCATCTCCATGGATTCAGACCTTTGTTACTTGGATCTCTTCCCTCGGATTTGCAGGCTGGAGCATTGTGGCCATGGAATTTGTGCATCTGGCTTTCCTGAGCACGGGAATTATGCAACTCTGCCTGAGCACTGCTGCCTTTGTTTTTGAAACAAAACATTCATTCTAGGTATGGTGAACACACTGAGATCCCCCAAATCTCTCATCTTCACAGTCAGGTGCACAATACAGCACAAAGCTTTTGCTTCTGTTTTGATTTTTTATCTTACAAAGCAGACAAAAGACTTTTCAAATAAGCAGAACATTAAAAAGTGACGTGTTGTGCAAATGCTAAAGCAAATTATTGAGGGGAAAGCCCAAAGTACAATGTGAAAACAAACAGAATTTAGTGTAAAACCCTTGTCAAGATGTTTAGTGCTTATCAGAAGCGAAGAGCTACCAAAGTACAAGTCTTCATACATTTCACAGAAGGGCAGCAGCTGCACATGTAAAATGACAAGTGCTCTTGTCACCTCTAGGTCAACATCCATTTCAACAATATCTCAACAGTTTAAATCTGTTGTAACTATAGTATCAATAACTGGAATATCTACACAGTAACTCTCCAAATCACGAGCTGTGCTCAAAACTCTGCACAGAAGTCACAAGTGAACAGCTGAAATGATCCCCAGAGATGAAATCAAAGTAGAAGGAAATGAAACATTGAGGGCTGGCTCGTGGCACCAGGGCTCCCTGTCAGGCAGCAAACCCAGCCCTGCCCCAGCTCTGCTCCAGGCTCCTGCCCTGGATTTCCTGCAGCAGGGTTTGGGCAGGGACTCCATCCACCTTTGGCAGCCCAGCAGAGCCCTGCAGCAGGGCTGCAGGATTTGGGGACATAGGGCAGCTCTGAGCCCTGCACTGAGCCCTGCCCTGGAGCAGGAGGAGGAGCAGGGCTGAACTTCTGCTCCTTTCCCAAGTGCTCCCAAAGCACCAACAACTGACCCTGCTCCCATGCACCAAAGCAGCTGACAGGAGACTCAGTTTTTCTTTAAATAGCAGCTTTTGGCAGCTTATAAACACTATCAGAATGTATTCGTGCTGCACTCAAGATGCCCCAGCAAACCCTGAGCTCCCTAAGACAGCAAGAGGATGCTCCCTTAAGTCTTAATTACAGGACCAGCAGTCCTTGTTTCTAGGGGCAAGGCCCCAAGCAGGCTGGGAGCTCTTTCTGGGAGCTGCTCTGCCCCTGGCAACCTCCACAAGCCCTGCTGGAGGGGCTGGATCTGAATTTGCAAACAGAAAAGTCCTAAATAAGAGAAAGGAAAAAGGAGTAATGCAAACTGAACCTCAACCCCCACAATCCTTGTTAGCCAGTCCTCGTGTTGGAGAGGCTTTATATCCACACATTTTAAGAAATGTAAAGGGAACCATAAACCAAATTCAATTTAATTGGGTGCTCTCCTGACAGAACAGTTATTAATAAGATTGCATTGTACAAACCTCTGTGAAATCCCAAATGCAGTCAGAGGCACCCGCTAAAACATTTAACACCCAGGAAGCAACATGCTGCTGGATTGATGCTCCTCTCCTTTGCTCTTCCCCCTCCAACTCTCTCTCTTCTTTTATCCAATTATCAAATTAAAAAAAAAAAAAGGAGGCAAAAACCCAGCTCATCTCGAACAGCTCCTATAAATTATTCACATGATATTACAGTGTATGTCAGCAGTCTCACAGTGTTTAAAAAACTTAACTACAAGCCAATTAAAATGTAAACTGAGAAAGACGGATTGGGTTGGGTCGCTCTGGTGTGAACTTGAGCAGCTCATAACAATACACACAACTTCTAGACCTGCTAATTTGACAGCTACTTTCATCAGCAGGCGTGTTTTCTTCCTTTCTTTTTTTTTTTTTTTTAAATCCTGTATTTCTCAGAGGACAAGCCAGTCTGTATCCAGCAGAGAAATCCTCAGGGCCCCACAGTGCCCTGCAGGCACTCACAGGGGTCTGAGTTATTTTCAGGATTGTACAGTGGAAAAGGGCCAAAGGAACCCTCCCTTTCTGCACACACCAGCTACTGAAATTTTACATCTAAACGACAGCACTTCAAGGGACAGAGTATATTTCTTAAACAAAGCCACAAAATTTTCACAAATAATAAGGATACAGTCTATTCTATTGCTACAGCAAAATAAACACCTTCCAAAAATGGCATTTAGGATTACCCAGTGTGTGCATCTGTGCAGCAGCACTGGACATCTGCCTAAATTGCTTAGTGCTGGACTGCTGAGTAAGCCAGGCACCAATTAGCTGTTACAGTGATAATGACACTAATTTTAATCTTCATGGGTTAATTACAAGAGCACTGTGAAGTCAGACTGTGATCTCAGTCAGAAGCATCAGGGAAAACCTCAAAACCTTAAAGCATTATAGACACAAGATGAAAATTTAGCCAGGGAAATTGAAGGTGTTCCCAGCTAAAATCCTAATCAAGGAACCAGAACATTTGGATTTCATTCTGACCCACAGCCCTGGGACAATGGGCCATCAGAAAGCAGCCATGTCCCTCATCCCTGCAGGGGGAGGATGGTGGATGGCTGGGCTGTGAGAAATTAAACTGAAGGCACTAAAAAAACAATTGTTACTGTTTTCCTGCTTTTTGTCTCTCTCTGCTGCTTAAGAAAGGGGAAACCTGGCACCACCAGAAACTGAATTAATCCACAAATGACAACACACACCCCACCACACGGACTGGGTCTGGCCTTCCAAGTCCCCCAGATCACAGGTTCACCAGCCAGAAGAGCAGCAAGGATTTGTGCCCTGCAGCCAGCAAGGTTTTTAAATAGTGGAGACAGCAGCACCAACGTGGCTCCCTCCCAGCCACGTGTGCTGGGCTCCTGAAATGGGAAGGAGCAGGATGGAGGCCAAGGCTGGCCTCCCTCCCCTCACTGCAGCAATCCAGGATGAATAAATCCACCAGCTAAAGACCAAATACCAAGCAGGAGCACGTCCATTAGAATGTCATTGTTCTGAGAGTGGTGAAAGAAAAGGAAAAGGCAATTTTTTGTAGAATAACCAAAGTTTCGTTGCAGTCAAGAGTACTGTAATTCCCTGCTTGAAGATTTTTACTTTCAGAATTTTAATATTTCCATTTTGGGGGAAAAAACCACATTTTTATATCCCACTCTTAACCTGAACTAGAGCTTTAAGCAATGTATTTCCTGCAAGATCAACCAAGTCAGCCTGCTCAAAGAGCCCTGTCTGCAGGAACTGAGAGGGCACAAAGATCAAGGTCCAGCTTTTGGAAGGAGCATGGAAAATCTGAACCTGAGCACTTCTCTGCTCAGGACTGAGGCACAGCAACAGATGAGCATCCAGAAAGAAAACTCACTCTGCTCTGAAGCTGCCTGCTGAATGCTAACCAAAGATGGCAGAGTAGTTTTGCTCCAAATGTTCTGTATAAAATGGGAAATGAGAAACAAAGCAAGAGCCATTTTTTGTTCATCTCTTACAAAAAAGAAAACCAATATAAGCAAAGCACTGTAACTTTTATATATAAACTCATGAAAATACATGGCCTTAATGTTTTTTATCCCTCAATTCACATATCTTAGAAGTTGCATGTGATAACTTTTTATAAATTAAAGCACTTTGAAGATGCAGTGAAACTACTTTCCAAAAGAAAATAAAAAGAAAAATAGGGAGCAACCTTTGAACACTCTCAAATCCTCATTTTTAGGATGTGTATGAGCCAGGAATAGAATCACCTAACAGGATTCATTTTTACTGATTCAAGTCATGCCATGATTGTAAATTCTGTGCTGGTCAAACAGCTGGAGGAGTTCTCATTTCAGGCCCAGGAAAAAGGGTTTTATTTCTACCAGCATTCATTGTGCAGTTTTTCTTTCTGCAAGGCATTGAGAAAATGAAGGGAATTAGGATGTGGCATCTGAAATGACAGTTCCCTGAGAACACTGTTTTCTGTATACCTGAATTTGAGTTTTTCTATTGATCTTTCCTGCCTTCCCTAATTCACCTCCATTCTGGTGCTGACAGCGCTGATCATACCTGTCATCTCCAGTTCTTCTTGATCCTCTATGAGGATCTGAAATTCAAGACCCTAAATCCCAACAATGAAAGTCCTCACTGCATTAATAACCACATGCCAGAGATGCTCTTATGGCACTGGCAGGGCTTGAGCAGAGGCTCAGAAACCTCCTGGCTGCAGCTGCACGTTGTTTTCACTGTTGCTGATTTGAATGAGGGTTTTTCCTTCCCTTTTCTAAGGGCTTGGCATCCTTCTGATCAGTCTGCTGGTAAAGAGATGCTCTTCTTTCACTTCCCTTTATAGAAAAAAATAGTGGATTCTGGAAAGTAACTTAATCACAAATGCTACAAGACCTGGTTTTGAGAAATTTGCATTTTCCTCATTCACCCTCTTTTATGCTAATTATTTTACAACACTTGTGGAAATTTTATCAGTCCCATCATCCCACCTTTAGATATTTTTAGATATTCAGTCCCTGTGAAGCAACAGTTATCCTAAGTTTATCCACAGAAAAGCTGTGGTGCCTCTGTCCTAGCATTCCTCCCCGAGAAATGCCTTAAGAGCAAGTTTCCTACTTAAACCAGCTCATTACAGTGGAAACCATTTTCTTATAATTGATCTTATCTCTATGTTAAACACTCTTAGCATCATGTCAACCCTCCAGTATGGTCAATTACTAGATAATAGTGCCCACTTCCACATATCTGATTGCTGAAATGCTAAGATCAATAATTAACAGAACAGAGCCCCATTAAGTGCTGCCTCGAGGAATGAATAAAGGAAATTACCCCACCTACTTCTTTTGCTGATTCTGAGGATACCAGACTTAGAAACACCCAAATTCACTGGTGCTTCAGGAAACTTTTTCATCCTCAGCTCTACCCTGACCAGAATGTCTTGATTAATATAAAAAAAAAACCCAAAAAATAAACAAAACAAAAACCCACAACCCCCCACAAACAAACAAACAAACAAACAAACAAACCAACCACAAAACCCCCACTCAATTTCTTATATTTATTTTATCTCATTATAAAAAAGCAACCAAGTTCTCCCTGCTCTGTTTGAATGTTCATGATCTCAGGACTGACTGCAAGTTCCTTCACTTATTTTTTTTTTCACAACTGGATACAATCTTTGGGCTTCCTTTTCCACTTTTCTGTTTTCTTTCCATTTTGGTGGGTCCTAGTCCAGAGGTTTTACCCACATGCCTCAAAATTTCAGTTTTTACTCTCACCTGTGCTCTTTCCTCTGTGCCTTTGGGGCTGGGTCACAAGACAGGATACAAAAATACATCAGCTTTACTGGCTAAATTATAATATTGATTAGATATCTAAACTGGACATCAATTCACTACCTTAACTAATAAAAGCAGACATGAAACTCAGAATGTCAATTGTTCTTTGAGACAAGTGATGTGCTTCAGGAGAAGATAATTTTAACAATTTTAATGTGCTGTCAAGGTTGGGCAGGAGGGAGAAAATCTCACACATAAAATATATTTACTTGCACTACAAAACCCCACCCCATCTCCTGGTACTCGTTTGGTCTCTCCAAGTCGTGTCACAAGAACTTGATCACTTCAATAAAAGGACTATTTACAGAGTGAGTAATTAGCAAATCAGCCACTCAGCCTGTGCCTAGAGTTCAATGCTAAATGGGAATCACAAGCAGTGTTTTCTAAAAAAAACCTAAAATACCTGACTTCTGTCTTCCTTATCCAGATATGGACTCTGGAATGGTGAAATTCTAGGGGACTTGGGGTTTTTTCCTGCTGCTGGCTAGCAAAATTGTTTGATTCAGCACAGTTTTCATTGTACAACAAGGTTTCCATCACCTCCATAACCCCCATGCACTTAAAACCAGAGCACTGTTAAGTGTGGGGTTTGGGCTTTTTTTAATTTGTAATCTCAGTTTTACTGTTCAAAGCCTGCACAGTAGGAAAACCCTCTTGTCTGAGCTGAAGGAAAAAGGTATATATCTGGACACTCCTTGGATGCTAAAATAACTCAGGGACACTCAACAGGAAAGTTTTTCACTCTTTCCAAATACTTACTTTACTATGCTGCTTTCTAAACTTCTGAGGACTCACAGAAAATATCCCTTACATTGGTAAAAACCAGCTTTTTAGGAATCAAGAACCTGACACTTACTGGAAAACTCTGAAACTGGTTCAAGAGGAACCTACCATATGCAATTACCTCCAAAATCCTCAAGCCACTTCTCCTGTTTTCACCTGGAAATCACAGCATTCTGCATTCTGCATTCACTATTCTCCCCTTTGAAAGGAACTGGGCAGAATTCTGATACACTCACTGACCTCAGTGAAAGAAAATGCTTTCCTTATGGCAAAGACTAAAAATAAGTGTGGGGAAGTTCACTGGAATTTTCATACTCAGGTTATATATAAAAATCTGGCAAGAAATCAAACTTAGTCCACACCAGTGCCCAGTGCTTTTATTTCCTTCAGCCTTTGATGTTCTCCACTTTGCCCTATTACTCTCATTTTCTCACTCTGCTGTTGTTGCTAGCTTTTCTTGGAGCAGAAAACGGCAGCACAAGGACATTCACCAGAGCACTCTGGTGTTGCTGTGTCTCAGAATAACTGGGAATGTCCTTGAATAACAACCTTTGCTCTGTGCCAGTGGTTCCAGCCAGCCATGGCTGTTGAAAGCTGGATTCCTGGCCTGATCCATTCAGTCAGGTGAGCTTCAGTGACATGTTCTCAAGTGCTACACTTTCAGAAATCCACACAAATGGCATGACTTGAGCTTTTCATTTTGGAGCAATTCCACAGGTGAATGGCATTCCTTTCCAGTCTGAGCCAAAGCACACACATGGATGACCATCTATTCCCCACTCCTTCCAAAGCCAGCCAGACATTTTTATTCTGAATACCAGAAAAAAAGAAGTATTCTCTGCTCACTGCACACTTTCAAGCTGGCTGTTTGTGCCAGAATTGCTTTACCCACTTTTAATTGCCACCAACATAAATGTCAAATTCTGTATTACAAGCAATGAGTCACGTCTGTGTTAATGACAAAGAAAATGCTTTATGGAGCAGATTCAAAGCTTGCACAACACCTAGATCATCTTCTTTTTTAATATGCTATGCTAAGAAATGTCAGTGGTTCTGGACTTTTCGAGAAAAGATCAGCAGGGCTTCAGCAATAATTGCTTGAGACTACAGATTATTCTTCTGTGTTGCCAAAAAGCTGTTGAAATCTGCTCTCAATCAGTAATGTCTCCCTTAAGGAATGGGGGGAGAGAAAGGAGGGAAAGTAAAGATCATGTTTTTGAAGTTCTCTGCTTTTAGCAAGTTCTGTTCTATTTAATAGCTTCCAGAGTCAAGAAGGTCTCAGGTAGACCTGACTTACCTAACCACATGAGCAATTAGTTCCTCCAGACACTATGTCTGTTGTAATGTAGTTCACTTAACTTCACATGGTGAATCAGTTCACTTTGATGGTGTTTTTTTTCCCCTTCCCTCCTATTATTTCTCTTCCTTGTCTCTCAGCAGCTGCCTGTCTTGACACCTGACCTCCACTTGCTCCATGGATTGACTGTTTCAGGCACTGTTAGGGAATAAAAATCTCTGCCCATTCCCTGGAGAACCTGAATACACCCCCAGGTTCATTGCAAAATCCAGGTCTTGCAAATGCAAAAGGAGAGCTGCTTCCCTTGGCTTGGTTTAATTTAAGTTTGATTAAGAATGTGATTGCTGTTTCCAGCATGGACTAAAGGGAGCCATCAGTTTCTGATGGATGCTGCCTGGGCCCACAGTCACAGCTGGTGCTTTCAAACACAGCTCAAAACTTATAAAACCCAGCAAAACCCTGCCTGACCCAGCAACAAAAATTAGCACAAAAAGCTACTTCCCATTCTTTGATTTACGTTAAAGTCAAATATTTCGATAGTCTGCCTAATTGGTCTGGGCTTTTGGAATAAAATCCAGATATTAAATAAACAGGAAATAACACCAACAACATTCCAGCAAACAAAGGGCGAGCACAGCTAATTGAACTGTTTGCTGAAGAATCAGCACACACAGAGCCATGGCAAAGGGAAGATGTTGCCAAGTGCTTGTCTGCATTGTATAAAAATGTCACTCAGGCCCTTGAGTGCCATTTCCTTTGTCTGTCACCCGCTGTGCCTCACAGAGAGTACCTGTACTACAGCTCATCCACTTGTCATTGCATCTCCAGGCAATTAGGCCTACTCTGGATTTTCTTTTTGAAAGCTGTGCAAATTTATATTTCTTTCCTCAGCTGTCATCTTAATAAGACTTGTTTAAGGCCTGTGTTTTCTTCTTGGTAAAAAGAAAAGCTCAAACCTCAGAATTTTCTTGATCTTCATTTTTAAGTGATCAGCACTTGGAGATGGCACAGTGAACATCTACAGGTCTCCAGTTAGATGATGGCTACCTACCATGGAATCACAGACTGGTTTGGGTTGGAAGGGACCTTAAACTCATCTTGTGCTACCCCCTGACATGGGGACACCTCCCACTGTCCCAGGCTGTTCCAAGCCCCAATGTCCAGCCTGGCCTTGGGCACTGCCAGGGATCCAGGGGCAGCCCCAGCTGCTCTGGGCACCCTGTGCCAGGGCCTGCCCACCCTCCCAGGGAATAATTTCTTCCTAAAATCTCATCTAAACCCATCCTCAGTTACTGGAAGCCATTCTCCCTTGTCCTGTCACTCCAAACCCATGAAAATTTCTTTCCATCTTTCCTGTGGGCTCCCATCAGGCACTGCAAGGCCACAGTGAGGTCTCCCTGGAGCTTCTCTTCTCCAGGCTGAACAATAGAATTCTCTCAGCCTTCCTTTCCTCCCAGCAGAGCTGCTCCATCCCTCTGCTCATCCTGGAGCCTCCTCTGGGCTCCTCCAGCAGCTCCAGCTCCTGCCTGTGCTGGGCCAGGGCTGGGGCAGCTGGTGGGTTTTTCACAGTGACACAGGTGACTATGCACAGTGCTGTGCTTTCCCAATATGTGAGACAGCCACCCCAGCAGAGATGGGCTATTGGATTTGCAGGGAATGCCCTGACAAAGCCAGCAATGAAGCATCTCACTCTATGTTTTTAGAAGGCTAATTTATTATTTTATAATACTATATTATATTAAAGAATACTAAACTATACTAAAGAACACAGAAAGGATACTTACTGAATGCTAAAAAGATAATAATGAAAACTCCTGACTCTCCCCAGAGTCCTGACACAGCTTGGCCCTGATTGGCCAAAGAGTGAAAACAACTCCCAGCAGAATGCAATGGAACAATCACCTGTGGGTAAACAATCTCCAAACACATTCCACAGGAGCACAACACAGTAGAAGCAAATGAGATCAGAATTGTTTTCCTTTTCTCTGAGGCTCCTCAGCTTCCCAGGAGAAAAATCCTGGGCAGAGGAATTTTTTCAGAGAATGTGAATGCCACAGTGGACAGCAAATCACAAACCCAACAAATCTCTTCCCTCCTTGCCACCTAACACTGACACCAGTTTCCACAAGAGGGGTGAACCTGCCTTTCACACTGCCCCAAAGGCTCAGGGATGCATCCTTGTTCCTGTAGATTGGGACCATTTGTTAAAATGACATCAAATATTTGATCCTGAGACTTCTTGGTGCTCTGATCTCCTACAGTCGTGAACTGAAGCATGTGTGCTCCATGTTTTGGTTGCATGTCTGCTACCTCAAACCTCACCAAAAATGCAGAAGGTATATCCCAAATAATAACCTTAATAGCCTTCCTCACCAATGCACTGTAAACAAGAAAAAAGCCTTTTTGTTAAAAGGACTGTCTGCAGCAGGGGGTTTAATGACAGCACCATGTTCACTGTGGATTCTTTTTAATCACTGCTTATTATTATTTTTTTAGACATTAGATGCAAGTAAAATTTTAGAAGTGTGTTCTTTACAGGAGGCCAGATTGTGCTGTGAGTGTGGCGCTTCACCCCACAGGCACCCCCAGTCAGCAGCTCCAGCCAAGTGAGCTCCCAGAGCATTGGTGGTGCAGTGCTGCCTGTCCTGTGACACACAGACCACGATTCTGATCTGCTCAGGGGTTTTCTCTGGGCTGCTGCTGCTGCTCCTCAAGTTATCAGCTCATTTCTAATTGCCAGGAAGCAGATTTGCCCATCTTACTGTAGACATCTAATAGTGTTTGGAGTAGCTTATATTGGTGTTCCTCCTGTGCTCCAAGGGAAGTGCAAGGTGGAGTGAAGGGCCCTGGGGAACGAGGCACTCTTTGTGCTGGTGGAGCTGGATGGATCTCAGTGCCTCACAGGGAATGGGAGTGGGAATGGGGGTGGAATGGAATGGGAATGGGAGTGGAAGTGGGAATGGGGGTGGGCATGGGAGTGGGAATGGGCATGGGAATGGAATGGGAGTGGGAATGGAATGGGCATGGGAATGGCAGTGGGAATGGGCATGGGAATGGCAGTGGGCCGGACAGGCAGGTCACATCTTTCACAGCAGCTCTACCCCTTTAATTTTTTAATTTTCCAGTTTAATGCTGGCACTGGAGCAATGCCACTGCATCACACTCCCCACTGAGACACCCAGCAAGATCTACAGAGAGGAACAGGGATTACTGTGCCTGGGACAGGGAGCAGGGAAGGAAAGCTCATGTCCATGGGAGTGCTCTGAAATCCCAGCAATGAACCCAGCACAGCTCTGGGACCCTGCATCTTCCTGCTCCCTCATCCACCCCATCTGAAGCTGGACTGTCTGACATCAGCTCCGGAGACTCACCAGGCACATGGATAAAACTGCAGACACAGGAGATGAAGGACAAATTCAACTCCCTGCTCCTCATCCTGGAGGAAAATAATACCTTTATAATTTGCCTCTACTGCAGAGAAATGTTGAGCCAGATCTGACAGCAAATTTTCAATATATGATATTAAAGCAAAATCCTTATATCTGAATTCTTCAGAATGCTGTCAGGTTAACAATGCTCTGTTCATTTAACTCCAGCTGAAGTGTAATGGATCAATTTTCCATCTTTTCTACACGCACAGTGACTCTACTGCAATCTCAACAAGAGATTTCTGTTGACCCCAAGAGATGCTGCTTGCACCAGCAGCACAAGCAGCTAAACCCCAGCAAAGATGTTTTTTCTGGGATGTACTTGTTCTGATTTCAGTCATCAAGAGGCACTAATTCTGATGAAAACTGTTCTTCCAGCCTGTCCACCCATTCCTATCTGTACCACAGCATCTACCCACGCCTTGGGCAGTTTGTGGGTGCCACAGAACCAATGCCTGCAGAGCAGCTGCTTTCTGAAACAGGCAGCTCCAGGCCTGTCCTCACTAATGAAACACAAATGATTTCCAGGTACATTAATCAAGTCCTTTCAGGACCAGTTCCTGGTACTGCATTAACTTCTCCATGAGGGGCTGATTGCACAGCACTCACTCCACAAGGAATGGCTGTGGACAAGAACATCAGCATCTCTGATTCTGTTCTCTTGCTGCCGTGAGGAAGAGACAATTTGGAGAGATTATCAAAAACAGGTACCAAGAGACACTGAATCTCACCTGAATAATTTAATTCCAACCACTTTGGACCTTGTAATGTGGGCTGGAGAGTTCCCATGGATTATGTGCTTCCAATACGCTGAAGAAATGCACAATGTCATCCCTGAATTCCCAGTGCTTCTCCGAAGAATAACACTAACACTCAATAAAGCTCTTTTGCAGAAAATGGAAACACTGCTCTAGCTTGAAACCATTAGAGGGGAGGATGAAGCTGGGATAGTGAGCAGGGAATTGAGTGATGCCAGTGCAGCCTGAAGTGGGATCTGCCATGATCTGCCATGGTCTAAAAACCTTTCCCCAAACAGGGCCAGTTCACGGGACACAAAGCAAAACAATGACAGAAAAGGGAACACTTCTTTATAAACAAAAGCATTCCCCAGGAGGAAAAAAACCCACCAGAATTTAACTGCAGGAGTATTTAATAAGAAACAGCCTGTTCCAGTCTCTTCTTCATTTAATTTAAAAGAAACATAAACCAGAGTTTTCCTACACAACACAATCATTCCCTCAGAAGAATCAGAATGGAATTCAAAGGTCGCCCTGGAAAGCTTGGTTGGAAACTAAGGAAGAGGCTCTTGTCTATCAGTGATCCTCAAGGAGCAGCTCCCTCCCTCGGGCCCAAATTTCAGGGTCCCCATTGCAGAGCTCCCCCAGCTCCTCAGCCCTGGCACAGACTCATTGATCCTCTCAGTCCCAGCCATCAGCACCCACCCTGAGAGCCCAGCACCCCGGTGACCACCAGAGCAGGGCCTGCAGCACAGCCCTCAGATCTGTCCTCTGGCCAAGGCACAGCCTTCTGAAAGGATTTTCTACCCGGTCACTCCAACGATGACAAGGACCTCAGAGCAATGGGAGGGCACTGAGCCAAGCTCAGTTATTTGTCTAAAGCTATTAAACTTCAGGGCAGGCACTGCAGAGCACCCAGAGTGTCACTGCACACACTGACTGTACAAGCTAGACAGAGTTCAGCCAAAAGCACACATGCATTTCTGATTGCACCAAAAAATAATAATATCAAAATGACTTCAAGACAACCCCCCAGCCCAGCTTTACCTACCTCCATTAATCAGTTAGCCAAACAAATTCTCCTATTTTGCTAAATCTAGTAACAGATTGCAGCGTGCTGGTAAAAGCCCCAAAGGTTCTTACAAAGACCAGAGTGGAAAGAAGGAACTCTCCGGGCACCACAGCGGTTTGCACATCAGAAACCCAGGTGCACCCCAAATTCTGAGTGTGCCACAGGAGAAAGGCTGAGGCGTGCTGCTGCAGCCTGCTCTAACACTGACCGCCCCAAAGAGCCCGTGAGCAAACCTGGCAAGGAGCTCCTGCAACAACAAACCAGCCTTGCAATAAAAGCCATCTGCAAAAGTGCCAATTATCCTTCTCAAATGATTATGTTCCATCCAGTTTTGCTGACAAGCAAGTTATGCCACATTTTAATAGGCAATAAAATGTATTATTAAATAATTAGTAGCTAAGAAACAGAAATTAGAGGGCACTTCCTTTCACATACATCCCCCAGTACTTCAAACTATTGATTTAAAGGTAACTCGATCCTCTAAAGAGGACAAAATGGAACCTGATACAGCAGTTTACCAGGAGACAATTACAAGGCTAATGATTGTTCACAGAGAAATGAAGCAGGGAGAAATTCTAGAGAATTCCACCCTGGCTCTGTTTTGTCTGATCTGTCTCAAAATCCCCCAAAGAGCTAAAATTTCTCCAAACCTGTTCCTTGCTCTGAGCCCATTAATTACAGTGTTAAAGGTAAAGAAGTATTGATGTCTCTGCTCTGCTCCCTCCATTCCCCCCCAGGTAACGCCAGCCCTTGCTCAGCCTTTAAGGTATGGCTGTACTAACTGAGAAAAGCCCCACTAAGACCAATTAAAGCCTTTACTAAGAGGCTGAAAAGAAGACAAATGGAGGCAGAAAGCCCGATTACAAGGAACCTTTGTACAGATGTAAAGCAATTAGAACAGTCTCAAGGGCTGGCCAGTGCAGTACCTGCTAGGAAAGGATTTTACAGCTTGTCTAAACTTGGAACAATCTGTCTCTCTCTCTTTTTGGCTGAGTGTAAAAGTGAACCCTGTATTAGTGTCATGTATCAGTTGATAGCTCATATTGGTTTCCCTGAGCATGTTAAATCTGTAGTGCTGCTCCCAGATCCCTCGTGGATGACAATAGTGCTACACAGACAGCTCTAACTTACAAGGAAAGGCGATATGGCTGATGCTAAACCATGATAAAAACCAGAACCAACTCTTTCAACCTTCTCTCATATGCCTAATGCAAAACCTTAGCATGGCTCAAATGTACTGCATTGTGCTGCATAATTTGGCTCAGAATGTGTAAGAAGTGAAAATGTTTGTACTGCCATTTTAATCATCAAAATAAATTCTGCAGAGACTTGATTTAAGACAGCTTCCAATCTCAGGCCACTCCTGCTTTCTCAAGGATAAAAATAAAAGCAAAAATAGCACTTCCAAGAAATAAAAAGTGACCAACCAAACGGAACCTGAGAAGTTCTGCAGTACAGGTGCCCCACACCCCACACCTGCAGCCCCCCTCAGCCCACTCTCCCCCTCCCCAGCCCTACAGAGGATTTCACAAGCCCAGCAGGCTCAAATGCCAGCAGGACCTGCCACAGGCAGCTTCCTCCTAAACAGCCTCCTAATCCATCTGTGTTCTGCCTGCCTGACTGGTAGGAAAGGCAGCACTGCTGGGATGGTGATGCTGCCTTGGGCCCCCTCCCTACACCTGCCCCTGCATCTACTGGCACTGAGTGTGTGCTGAGAGCTCCTGGACCCTCTGGTGCAGCACAGATACCAAATAAGCACCAACACAAATGCCTCAAACACTTGGCAGGGATTTATGTGACAGTACCTGCCCTGGGTACCTTCAGCCTTTGGCATCCAAAGGATGTAATGCAGCCCATAAATTTGTAGCCAAGTGTATTTCTGTCATACACGGATTTCTAAGGTGAAAAAAACTTGTCTTACATTCAGGTTATCATAGCAACAACACTTGGTGCTTCCACAGGGCAAGAGAACCAGGGAGCCACAAGATCAAGGCACCCCTGCCCTGCAGAAGGGAAAGCAGAGGCTGCTGGACAAAGCTCCTCCAGGTCAGCAGCCACACTCCCTGCACTGAACTAGGGTACTCAGCCCACATGAAACAGGAATTGGAGGTTACTGCTCTGTGTAGGATTTGTTAGGATTTTATGACTGCCTCTCAGGGACTTTGCTTTTTCATCCCTAGTTCAGGTGGATGCAGAAGGGACACAGGTGGATGAAGGGACACAAGTTGCTGTGACCTGCTTGCTGCTCAGTCTGACAATGAACAAACCTTCTGGGAAAGCCTCTGCAAGGAAAGATTTCCTGGCAGTTTCGTCAGAGATAAATAATGAAATTCAATGTGTTTAAGCTTTTTTACCTCCCCTCACCCACACTTTGCTGTGTTAAAGACAACCCCTTGAAACTGCTCCCATAACCATAATTTCTAATAAAAGATTTAACATTTCTTAAATTAGGGATTTTTTTTTTTCAAAGTTCTAAGTACCCAGCAGCTCCTGCTGTGGTAAAAGGAGATGTCTTGTGACACAATCTTAGCCACTGACCTGCTAAATTCCTTTCAAAGTCTGATCTTTGCTAACATGCCAAGATAAACCTGAGCTCATCCAAAAATCGGGTTTCTCCTAAAAACAAGGTCCACATAAAAACAAAGTGCAGTGATGTGGCACACTAGCCCTTCACACTTGAAATTCAGGTTTACCAGTGTCTGGGGTTTCAGTACAATAAATCTGGACATCCATTATGGAAACCCTTCACATCACAGCCATGTCTGAGGGGTTTCATTGTAGGCAAAACCAAGAGCAGCTGCTGGCCAGGTTTAAAAGTCTGTGCTATAAAAGCATCCTCAAACAGGCACCTCTGCCAACCAGTCACTAATTCTTGTGGTGCTGAAGAATTCAAACACACAGAGATTATTTCAGAACAGTAACCCAAAACACAGTACACCAGGACATCATCTTTAGTGATGAGGCCAGCAGCATACCTCTGCTCTCTGAATTATTTAAGGGCATATTACTCACAGGCTGATCTTTGTACTGAATGGCAAAGAGGAGAGGGCTAAAGAGGGATCTCAATGCAAACCAAGCTGAGACTACTTAAAATCACTTTAGCAGGTGTATCACAGTACATTACAATGAGATTCCCCAAAGAAGAAACCCTCCTTGGCAATTAACTCACCATGCATTGAATGTATGTTGAATTCAGCTTAGATTTAAAAACTCAAAAGATCACACACAAGGACTAAGTTCTTAGGAAAATGCTGGATTACATCAATTACCTGTTTCATTGCCCTGTCAGGGCTGGAGTTGATTCTCTGTATGCTGTGAGCCCCTCTAAGCCATGTCTCTGGCAGTGGCCTCAGACAGAATTGGTCACGCAGTGCTCTCAGCAGTGAGGAGTTTTGATTCTGTCTCTTTTCCCTCTCCCCTCCTCATGCAGGCACAGTTTGCCTCAGGTGAAGCTGAGGGCAAAAACTCTCCCAGGTGCTGTGCCCATGATCTGGGCTCTGTTCTCACCCAGCTGGAAACACCCACTCCAGCACCCTGGAGCAGCATCACTGCCAGTATTGGGAAAAGGCTTGGAGTGCTTTGTGCAGTTTGACTGAATGAATGGAAATTGCCTGTGTTTCTCCAAGCCTGTTCCAGACAGAGGTGTTCACCCATCCATTCATCTCCACATCTGCCAAAGCAAAAAAACTCACTCCAAATTTTGCTCTATTGATATATAAACACAGTCACTTCAGCTAAAGAGCCATCAAGCCACTCTGAGGCTGGGTAACTTGATTAAATCTATATTAGGGTAGCAAGTTGTACTGCACAGCCTTTAACACCAAGGCAGGAAATAATTAAGTTTTAAAGCTGGTGAAAGATAAGGCCAGGCCTGGTTTGCTGCTGCAAGGCTGATAAAGGAAGGGGTATACACTTGAACATTAATTAGGTACAAGCAAACAGCTTTGCTAATAGCTCATGTTCTCATTCCCAAAATGTCAACAACAGATATTAGTGCCAGATGCTGGTGTAACATCTCCCCTGGCTGGGGTGTGGGGATTGGTTTGAGCACTTGGAGAAAATGCCAGCAGTGTCAGGGGGGAGCTGGCATCATGTCACAGGAGCAGGACACCTCCCCAGGAGGGATCTGCCCACCAGGCTTCTCTGTGATTAACCACGACTCCTGTGTCACACAGGGAGGCCTGGGAAGGCAAATGGGAGCACTGAGCTGGCACAGCCTGTGAACCAGAGCTGAGAGGTCATGGGTAAATCACTGGGGCTTGCAAAGTTATCAAGCACCTTCCTCTCAAATGGCTTTAAAATCCTTATTCAACCTACTGCCTCAGCTGCAAAATTTGGGTTTAAAAAGGTTTGTTACATTGCAGAAGTCATCCCAGTGCTGGGCCAGGTCTGTGACACCAGGCCAGTGTGAGCAAAGGCAGGACACAGTATATAGGATTTCACCATGTTATTGTCTGTCAAACACTTCCCACCACTGGGCACCATCTCACCACAGCAAAAACACAGAGAATGGGAACCAAAAAGCCTGAAAAAATCACAGCAAATCCAAATTCTCACTGCCATTCAGAGGTCAGGATGTGGCACGAGACAAACACTTCCAGCCAGAGAACAGCATTCAACAGCAAATGCATTTATTGGTGGAACTACTATGAGTGGACCCTGAAAAGCTCACACAAACCCAAGAGCCCAGCACCCAAACCCACAGGGCAGAACATGCCCCACCTCTGAGCAGCACCCAGCTTTTCCCAGCCTGAGCCCCCTCCTAACCTGTGCCCCCCAAATCCCTGCCCAGGTTTGGGATGAGCACAACTTGGGATGCACAAAGTAAAACCCTGAAAAACTGGTAAGTAATGGATCTCTCTAGTGACATTTGAACTCCAGTTTCATCAAATCAAGTAGGATCCTTTCAAATATCACTTATCCTGTAACTGCAATTTCCAAATCTCTCAAATCCTGGCTTTCCTTTTAATCTCACATGAAAATTGTATTACACTAATACTGTTTACATCTCATTTCCTCTTTTCCATATAAAAATATCAGTAACTACATTTCAATTCTGTCCCATTACTCTTCTGCCATGCCATAAATCCCATGGGGCTTCCATGGCTCAAGCTCTGTGCTATTTGCTGCTTTTCCCCTGGCCTGTCACCTTTCCCCAGAGACAGCTCCCACCATTCCCAAGCCACCTGGATTTCCCATTTTTCCAGCTGGATGTTTGGAGAAATCCAGTCCTGCACCAGGTGATGAGCACAGCAATTTTACACCATTCCTTGGTTTTAATAAGAATGGGCTAAAAAAGAGCCCCTCATTCTAACACCTGTAAATCCAGCCATTTCCATGCAGTCACAGACCATGCCTTCCTTCTTCCCTGCCTGCAGAATGTCAGCCCTCAGCCTGTTTTCATTTCTTTTAGTGCAATTTCAATAGGTTTTGTGGAGTGGCTTCTCTGCTTCCGTAAGGATGGCCCTGAATCCCTTTCTCCAGCACCACAGAGGATGCAGAAGGTCAGATGGCCTCAGGAAGAGCAGTGCCCAGGACCTGTGACAGAGGATGTGCAGCGAGCAGTCTGCTGAGGGCTGAGCACAGAAACAAGGATGTGTCTCCATTTTCCTGGAAAGGGTTAGGAATTGCTGGTTTTTGTGTACCTGACTCTATTCTCAGCAGAAAAACACAACACACAGATACACCCTGAGGCCACAGAGTGAGTGAGAGGCATCACCTGCACCTTCTGTCACTCTCTGCTTACCTGCATTCAACTGCTTTTGTGGAAAAAAAGGCTCAGGGCTGTGTCCCTCTCCCAGGGCCCAGGGGAAGCCATCTCTGTCACAGCCACACCAGTATTACCTGTCTCCCTTTCACTCCAAAACCACCTGAGCAGGTTACAGCATTCCCAGAAAATCCACTGGCAAAAGCAAAGCCTCACAGACAGGGCTTGAATGAAGTATTTTTTAAAGGAGATATCTTTAATCACTGTACTTACCTTCTAATTTTCCAGATAAAGACTTTCAAGTACTTAAGAAATGAGGGCTGTTAAACTGCAAAGTCTGGTCAGGGAAAGGGTAAATCATGCAGGAAAGACACAAAGGAATCCAGAACTTCCAGTGGCACGGGTCAGCTCACAGAAGTGCTGGGTCCAAAATGGCACTGGCTGAGACTTAATCATAATTAGTGCAGTGAGGGCCTGAGCTAAATATTCTCCTGCACATTGGGATGAGGGGCCTGAGTGATGCCCCTGCTCCCAGCTAAAACACAACTGACTCCTTGGCACTCCTTGTCCTGCCCTTCCCTTTGTCCCTGGAGCCTCTGTGCTGAGGCTCCCTGTGCTCAGTGTCAGAGCAGCACCAGGAGGAGATGGATGAGCTGTGCTATGGCACCAGGCAGATCCCTGCACTTCCTTAACCTTCCAAACATTTTCAGATTGTGAAATGAAGCCATTGTTACTGCTGAAGAGCAGTCGGTGCAAACACATCAGCCCAAAATGGGGCCAACTGAGCATCCTGCCTGCCCTTCACACCTGGATGTCTAAAACTAAAAGAAAGAGAAAAAGAGGCTAAACTCAGCATTTTTACTGACTTTAATACTTTAATACTTCACTGAGGGATAATAGCAATCTGTAAACAAAATTATTTGCAAAGATATTCAGTATTGCCTTCCCTTGCTCAGACTGTTGACAACAAAGGAAATGCAATTGTCACTGTTTGGGTTTCACAGCAAAAGAAGCTACACAAGCAGCACATGAAGCTCTATTTTCTACTTCACTTTCTATGTTCATTTCCAAGGAGATATCTCTACAGGGAAATATGGAGCTCAGAAAAACTGGGGGTTTAAGTCCAGTGTTTGAACACTCATTTCTCATGTGGATTCAAAATTTCATTGATGATTTTGGCCTTCTTACAGTACTGCCCACATCTGACTCACTTGCCACATGAGGATTGCCTGTTTTCATGGGAAAATTTCCCCTAGGCTTCCATAAAAATGCATGATGAGGTCCAAGTCTTCTCCTTCCTCCTAGCCCACCTTCATTAGGAAGGCAGGCTGCTGTTTCTTTAAGGAATATCTCAGCAGAAACACACAAAATCCTTGGAATCAGTCTGAAAGAGAGGCCAAGGACATTCCTTCCCAAGCATTAGATTTGGTTTCACATGAGATGATTAGACTCATCCATGCTAATTACACTAGAAAGAACTAATTAGAAAAATCTACCATTCAGCTAATGAGGGCTGGGCCTTAACTATCTCAGTGCTTAATTTTTCAGGTTGTAAAATATTACTTTACCCTCCTTCCCCCCTCTCCTTGCGTGCCATCACCATGTTAATTCTTGTAATAGAGTTGATCATTAAATACCTGCTAAAGAAATATTTGTTAATACCTGCAAGTGCCAGTTTTAAACCAGCTGCACTCTGCTGTAATTAAAGTGTGGAGAGGATGGGCTCAATCCTCTGCCAGCTGAGGGGAGCAGCCAAAGGACCAACCTGCAGCCTCCAAATCTGCCCACCCTGTCCGAGCTAGTCCAAGGGGTAGGAAAACTGCTCAGGAATTCTCTGCACTGCTCCAGTGCAGCCTTTTCAATAAATACACCTTTTCCTTCCCTTGGGCATCAGGAGAAGGGATTTCACGTGTAATATTATCAACGTGGGAGGAGAGTTTATTAAAAAGCAATGATACCACCTGATAAAGACTGACATCTCTGCCAAGGTTAGAGCATTTAGCAGGAAGCTGATGGAATGAGCATAATGAAAAGCTAATAAATCAGAGTCCTTCATTATACAATAAACTCATTAAGCTACTCGTTGAAAATGGCAAGCCAGACATAGCACAATATTGTAAGACTACTACTGTTAAAAGCTTTCCTAGAAAATATAAATTCAAAGCCAGGCTTTGACTTTTGCTGTATTTACATACTTAGTGTCCATTTGGAAGTTTAATGAAAGATATTAGGGAATATCTATGTAGTGCAGCATCCATTCAGAACATAAACTGTGCTTTTCCACAGAGGATTCTCAGCCAGTCTGGCAGGGGCCCAAACCCTGCACTCCCTAAGATGATGTGTGAAATTAGTGCAAATTGAAATGCCAGAACTTCTAATTTTTTTTGCAAAAACCTTTGAAAAACCACACATGTTTCTAGATCAGATTTTTATTTTATTCATCTCCCCATCCCCACTTTCCCCTGAAGCCACTAAAGTAAATCTATTTAAACGTATGACCAGCATGATTCTGATTTTTAATAGGCTTAAGAAGACCCATTTTGAAATCCTCACTGTGAACACCACGGAGTGTAATGAGAAATCCAAAACAGGGCAGGTCTCTCATGTATGTGAACTTCATGATAGGGCTACAGAAGAGCTGAACAGCATTGCTGTTATTCCTACTTCAGCCACACTCACACAGATCAGAAGTAAATAGTAAGAAATTAGTAGAATTAGGCTAATTTCTTTACAACTTCCATAATAGGGCCAATGTTTTGTTTTTTGCTTTTTTAAATCAAGTTTTATAATCTCAGTTTTTAAAAAATATGGCTCAAAAGGCCTATTTCTAATTTTTTATCATCTACTACTCTAGAAAATTCAAAATAAATTATTATAACTATATCTATATCTGATCTATATCTATATCTGTATCATCTATATCTATATAAATACACAGTCAGAGTAAATAGAGCAAATGTTCCCCTTGATTAAATGGCTTTGATAGAACATACATTCTTCTAATTCTAAATTCTAAACCAGAAAACTGGGGGTATGGATTGAAGCAGAGAGCAAAGTCATACAGTGGGATGAGATGGAGAGACAGATTCAGCTGGAAGGGTTCAGTTCAGAGCCTTTGCTGCTGGCATTGCACAGGAGTAGAGACAATGACCCAGAGCCAGGGAATGCCTGGGCATGACCTGATTTTACATCTGAGCAGTGGACAGCAGGAGGTAGCTCCTTGAAATGGATGAATTCAGCATGATGCAAGAAATCCCAGAAGCAGTCGCAGGTAAGGGTGTCCAAGGTCAGGTCCAGGGAAGGAAGGTGTTGGTAGAAGGGTAGTAAGGAAAATTAGTCAGAGCTAGGGATATTTAATGGCTTTTCTGGCTGCCTTTGGGACAAAAGCAATATATTTGCAACTAGACCACTGCAGAGAACAACCCTGGCTGCAGCTTTGCACACACAACAATTCCCTTCCATCCTGGAAGAGCAGCTCTTCAGAAGCCAAGAGCAGCCCTTCAGGAGCACCCACTGCCCCCTAAACCACTGTGGGACCTCTGCCAGTGCTCACCATGGCTTCCTCTGCCAGGCAGGAATTCAGGGGTCCCAAAGCCTGCAAGGACTGCTGTCCTAACACCCACACCCACATCCAGGCCAGCAGGCTCATTCCCCACCAGTGTTCATGGCAGGACACCTCACCTCTGTAAATGCCCAGAACTTGCCACCAGAACCTGCAATAAAAGGTTCCAGAGGTGTCTGGGGACTGACTCAGGTGTCCAGGAACAGGGCTGGGGATGGGGAGGTCTGGCAGGGGATGTGGTGGCCCCTGGCAGAAGCAGAGCTCCCACCCCAGCACTGCCAGCAGGACTGACCCTGAATGCAGCGTGTCTGCTGCTGGCAGATCAGAAGGAATTTTTTCTGCTTTGTACTATTTATCTGTGGAAGACCAGGTGGTTGGTACTGGAATCCCCTTTTCAAGTTAGCTCCAGACCCAGATCACAGAGGAGATGTGCAGTACAAGAGAAGGCTCCCTTTGTGCAGAAGTTCTCTCCCACCCACTCCCCACCCACCTGCACGCAGTGTCTGAGCTCAGGCTGGCCCCAGCTGAGGACACCTCGGTGCCACTGATTGCCACTGCACAAAAAACCTGCCCAGCCCGGGCCACTGCAAACCAGAAACCAGAACAAGCATTTGACAGAGCTGCCTGGGAACTGCCATTGCAAGAAAAACAACCCTGCCTCCCCCAAAAAGAGGTTGGGGAAGGGAAGGAGCTGGGAAACCAGCTGCCAACAGAGCAGTGGGAACATAATCTTCAATTCACCTACATCTTTAAAGTAAAGATGTGGGGCATTATGACCTTACTAACTCAAAGGATTTAATACTCAATTTTAAGACTTCTAATAATAATAATAAAAAGCTTACATATTCCAGCAAACAGCTTCAAATAGGCAACCTTTATTATCTGTTATGTCAGCTGTGCCTAAAAAATCAAGCGAAACAGTGTGTACCCTTTAATAGTTAATCCTCTAACATGTAATTAGGCATTCACATGACAATCAGAACAGGACTATATTTCATGTTTGCCTTCCCTTTCAAAGTCTCTACTAGAGGGGCACTTACTCTGTCAAATCTGCTATAGTAATCAAAACATTGAAATTACTTCTTTCCACACTAAATATACTGGAACTGGTTGTTTGATTAAATGTAGAGCAGAGAGTGCAATTTGCTAAATTACAAGTATTCTGAACATGTAAATATAGTTTAATTACTGCAATTAAAGAAGATTACTGGAGATTGGCAGATGGGAATGTAATGCTGTTTTAATTAGAGTTTTTAATGCACTGTAACATAAGCATAATATTAACCCTTTATCCTGGAAAGGGCTGGCTAGTCTCTGAAAAATATCCTTTGAAAAATGTACTAGAGCTAGTGTTTCATAACAAGTCTTCAAGTCAATTCAGTGCAAAGTGCCAGGATGATTTGGGAGAGTTTCAGCTGTTATTTGCAGCACAGGCACTGCAGAACAGGCACGTTCTGGAGCACAGGAGCAGCCACACGAGGTGGGCACACTGTTTGTGCCCCAGATGGAAGAACATGTGAAAATACAGCGTTGGAGTAGATGGATTGTGTTTCATAAAGAGTGCAATCATAGCTACATCACCAGAGATTTAAGATTCTTTCATGAAAGTTAAAGTACCTCACACTCCCAAAGATTTACAAAACATGAAAAGAGAAAAATGTTTCAAAATGCATTAGTTCAATTTTGAAAAACTGCTGCACAGAGACACAGAACAATATTGCCTGGGGCCTGGGTTATTACTACTCAGCCTCCAGAACAGTATTTGCCTCATAAAGTAATATTCCAGAATGTACTAAGCAATTTTTGTCATCTTGAAAGCTATCACTTGCAACATTTTATCCATTTAAGTCAATAGTCCATTAGAAATTCTAATTGAAAGTTCAATACTCTGCTTGGAATCTTACAATAGAGGTTGTCTTTGGAAAGCCATTTAAAGTCTTAATCTCTTTATCATTTGGTATTTTGAAGCCTAACTTTGTTCTTGTTAGGCAGATCAATGGCATTAATTTACAAAATGGGGGAAAATGTCACCCTTCATCCTTTAAATCTCAGTGCGGCGAAGAGCAGCGTAAGCGAATCCGACCGTTGCTCTCCCATATTAGCAGAAAACGGTGCCATGGGAGGTTTGACCTACAAATTTTAATTACTGCATGAAAAATTCAGTTCCTGGAGATGAATAGAGACTTGAGGAAAAGCAGAAGTCCACCTTCTGAGTGACTGCAGAGCTTAACTCTTCAAAGGCTGCGGTGGTGAATGGAGCAGCATGTGTACCTTCAATAGGCAATGGCTGCAAGGTGCAGGATCAAACTGCACAAGCAGTGGAAGAAAGGAAAAGGATTTCACCTACAAAGGAGCTTTATGGGTGTCCAAAACAGACGGACACTGACACCATCCTCTAGGGCACAAATGTGGTGAGAATTTGTTTTGAAATGTCCCTGACTTTGAGATAACTTTCCAGCTGGCGAGTTCACCGGTGGGGAACTCTGGGCTTTGCAGAAATCCATGAAAGCTTTGCCCTGGAATCAGCAAAGGAGGATTTCACCCGTGCTCTTTGCCTCCAGCACCAGGCAAACAGCATGTAACAATGCCAGGTGTTTTGAACCAGAACTCCAAATCAGCACAGGGAGGAGTCAAATCCTAAAACTGATCCATGGAGCACTACCAAAGAATGGCTCAGCTTAATGTTAGCAAGACTAGAGACTTCCATAGGCAGTCCCAGAAAAACCCCTCAGGTTATACACATTGAGACACTCCACAATTTACTCCTTGTAATGCAATATAGCAAAACAACCTGTGCAGGTGACACAGGTTCAAGATGACAGCTGGAATTTTTTCATTCCAGACACCATGACTATTTGGGCTGAGGTGACGTGGGATGGATAGAAAACTCTCCTGTTATCTACATCAGAAATTAAGGATTTGGATTTCTCTTTCAATAATGGTTATGTTAATGTAGAAGAGACAGATAAAAATTATGGAGAGCAAAAGAACCCCAGAGCTGTGGCTGACTCAGGGTGTCAGAAAGCACATTTAAAAGATTTGTGTCTGTGTATTTAAGAGACAGAGGGACAAGAAAAACAGCTCATTTCAATTCTTTACCTGCTTTTTACATCCTCCAGACACACCCTGCTTCAGCACAACTTGGTGTCAACACCATGGACTTCTTTGTGCTGAAGTGGCTCTGGTCCCCCACCTTAAGAACTAGAGGGCAACTGGAATTAAGAAAGTTGTGGTGATATTTAGAGTCTCCCCTGTGTCACTGCTGTGACAGCTCAGGGCAGGAATCTCAGTTATTGGTTTAAAGGATCCTTGCAGGCTGTGACTGTGACCTCACTGTGTTGGGCTCTCTGCAAACAGAGCAGGAGCTGTGCCCTGCTGCCAGCAGCACAGGGTGACGTGGGGTGAAGGGAAAGGAAAAGGGGAAAGGGGAAAGGAAAGGCAAAGGGGAAGGGAGAGAGAAAGGGTAAAAGGAATTCTTCCCATGAAAAGACTCAACAGCAAAGCAATGGCCAGGTAAGGAGAGGACACGAGCTCCTCCTGTAAGTTCTGATACATCATCTCAGGAGGTATTTCTTGTGTCAGATGAGAACTCAGACTCCTGTGACACTTGTACTGCCTCAACCAATATCATCATTCCCACCTGAAAGAGAACCTTCTTCCCCTGCCAATGCAATACCCTGGCATTCAAAAACTGATACTGACATAACTACCAAATTTAGTCATCTGGATCACCATTGTGGTGATGCCACCTGGTAACCAACTGGGAATGGTTTCTTTACAGGTCTTTGACTTGGTTTAGCCTTACCTGAAATTAACTTCTTGACTAGAGCCCATTTTAATATCATCGAGTCCACACAAAATAATGAGAAGTATTAAACTTCCAATTTCTCTTTTTCTCCTGAGTTCTGAGACTACATGAAGGGACATGAAACATCACTTAAAGCCTTCACAGTGTATCTTATTAGCAACATTAATTAACAACCAACCATTAGCTTTATGTTTTTTGGTAGAAAACAGCACTGGTCTCTGCTTCACCTCCAGATACTGACTGAAATTTAAATAAATGAGTTATGGTAGTTAACTATTTAGATAATTTATATTTAGATAATTAATATTTATTTCCATTTCAAAGTGAAGGATTTCTAATGTAAAAAATATTTTCCTTTTTTGAGAGTCTCTTAGGTAACAGATTTCTTGTTTCAGGCATTCTTTTAACTATTTCTAGTGAGGTAGGACAATATTTCTAGATTGTGCAGGCTTCACACAATAAAAAACATTTCCATGGTTTGGGATGGTTCTTTAGAAATCACCAAGGTTTGGAGGTTTTTTTTGCAATGAAAGAGATGATAAGAAAAGCTTGGTGTACCTTGAGACTCTACCCCCAAGCTGAAAGCCTTAAATACTCCTGGCTTTGAGAATTAAATCTCAGTAGTGGCTGAGAAGCTCAACTTCAGGGTGATTCCCAGAGCTCAGAGTTCCCAGTGCTGCCAAGGAGGAAAAACGAGTGTCTCAGGCTGAGCATCCATGGAGAGGCAGAGCCAAAGCCCCAGGTCCTGCCCAGCAAGGCTGGTGGTCTTTATCCACTCATGGTTCTTGACCAGTAACGTGCTCCACTCCCTGAAATTGGAGACATTTCCCAGCATAGACAAGGTCTTGGAATTAAACCAAAATCTGTCTGTGTGGGAAGGGTTAAAACAACCTGAGCAGCGAAACCCCTGCAGTTATCTCATAAGCCAGCGCTTTTAGACAAATTGAGCAAAATAGTCCTTTCAGCTCAGCAGGCACATGACTCGCTGCACAAAGGAGTCCTTCTAGAAATCCCATGAATACCCCCATTATCCCAAGGATTGAGCACAGAGCCACACATTTCACGCCCACTGCCACCTGTGATTAGCTTTTTTACAGTTATTATGGAGTACTTTGATGGTGATGATTGTTTAAAGGCCTCAACAAGCCTGCTAATGTGACTTGAGGACTTGACTCCTTTTCATTCCCTGGTTGCTCCAGCTATCACTCTAATTTACTTTAGGCAGAGGGGACAATAAAAAAAAATCTACTCCGAGAAATCACTTAGCATAAAATTGATTCGGTCTTTTAAAGAAAGGCAAGCCAGGATCCCGTGTTAAAGTAAATTAGATATATGATCAAACAAAGCTTACAGTCATTTGAGCCCTGGACTCTTGTGTAGCACCTTAAATTTTAACAGAAACAGCCAAAGAAAAACAAAGGAAGATGCAGACAGCAGCTCCAGCCAATTGGTTTGCCTGGAACTTTCCTCTGCTCTGCTCAGTATTTAATGGTGCAAATGTGAAGCAAGATGTTGGCTCCAGGGAAAATGTATTTTACTGTTTGGAAGAAATGCTTCCAGAATGGATCATATTGTACCACTCAGTGCAAAATAAAGGGACACCAGGGGAGCAGTAAAGGAGACTGGAGTGTGTGTGAGGAAGTGAGGGGAATGGGGAAGGGGATGGATGAGGATGGATGAGGATGGATGAGGATGGGTAGGGATGGATGAGGATGGATGAGGATGGGTGGGGATGGATGAGGATGATGTCTGTGCTTTCAGAGAGCTTGTGTTGATCATAGTCTGGCAGCTCAGAGAGGCATAGAGGGGTCCATGCAGAAGAAGTAACTAACAGCAGTGTGGAACTTCTCCCAGTTTCCCCCTCCTGTTTACTGCATATGCTCAGTGAAGTGTTCAGCTGTAGCTGTCAGTACCTACTACTCCAAGCTGCTCTCCAGTTTCACACTCACACATCCCTGCTGAGACCCACAGTGTATTTCTTTCTGTTTTCAAGGCAATTCCAGAGGTAAAGGCCCAGGACATACTCAAGGAGCCCACACAGTGATCCATCACAACTGTTTTTCTGAAACAAAAAGCAGATTTATCATTCTGTCCTTGCCATTCTGTGCTGCCACCACAACCCATGGTTGGATGCCCAAATTGCAGGCCCTGTCCTGGAAGCAGGTGAATACAATCCAGAGACAGAACTGCTTACAGTGCCCAAGCTGACTGACCTCAGCCTTCACAGGGGAGCAAACACCATTCCCATAATTTAAAACCAATCATCAACATCCCCTTATAAGCTTGCCACCAATACCAGCATAAAGCAATGTAATTTATCCAATCCCCAGGATTTGGTAACAGGGATGTGCTGCTGCCCCTCTGTAAACAGGCTGGCTTCAGAAACATGAAGGAGCTGCTTTACTTTGGGAGTCATTGCTGCTCTGCCCCAGCAGAAACCCCAGCTTCCCAACATCACAGCTGCTGGAATGACATCTGCAACAAGTCTTTAAAGGTTTTTTTAGAGAAACAGAGAGCAACAGAAGAATAGAAGTAGTTTTGGCTTTCAGAGTAGGGGAAAAAAGATGAAAAGATTGCACAGCTTTGCTGGGGCCTAAACATGGAGGCCCAAGATGTGGCCATCCTGTGCTGATGAGCACATTGCTGGTGGGTCCATTATTACTGACCTTTTGGGTTCTTTGCATTCACTCACACCCATTTGTAAAAACCAAGGTAAACCAATTTGCAGTAAATTTGTGAAAACTGGTTCAGTGCCTTCCTCTGTTCTCCTGCTGCTTCCAACCTCCTTGGGTCTGTAGCTTGATGATTTTAGCTGTAAGTTTATTAAACCACTGCCTTCCTGAGGCCTGGTGATTTAATCTCCAAGGCTCACCTCCATGGAATGAGTGTGTCACTGTAACAAATCTGATGGCACAGTGACCCACCTTATGAAGGAAAAAAAAATTAAAAATCAAACCACAAGAATAAACTGATAAAACTTCAGTTTTTGAAAAAACAACAACACTATGAACTTAGGGAGCTCCAGTGCAGCTCCATAAACATGTTTGTGTGCTATGATCAATACAGAAGGTACAACTGGGCTGGGAAGGGCAGGAACAGGAACACCTTTGAATCCACTGGTGCCAAACACCTGGTGACATCAAGAGACAATCCAGAAACTCACTCATTCAGCTCTTCTCTCTGCTCCTTCTCCTGGTAGAAATGGCACAGGTGGCTGGCTGTGCTTCTGTTTAGTCTTATTCAAAGACACTTTCCAAAAAGTGCTATGGATTTGTGTGAAGCTGATGGAGTTGTGAAGCTCTAAGAAGTTACCAGGGTGCAGTCCCTCTCTTCTGCTATGGCTCCTGAATTTGACATGTCTAAAAGGATGCCAGTGTATCATTGTCCCCTGAATTATGGCACCAGTAAGATCCTTCATATAGAGGCCTGTTTGCTGATAATTTTAATACTCAATGAGTCCTTATTTACTAGGAAATTTGGCTGAAATATATCTCTATGCTTCAGAGCCCTTGTGGAACAAGGACACAGCCAGAGAGGGTGATCACTTTGGCTTTGCTTCCACAGGTTTATCAAATATCATTCCCTGTCCTTCACCCTGCAGGTTCAGTCTCGAGTCTCTGGTGTTCACACCTGTAAATGAGGTGGCTGAGCAGCCACAGAGCCACTGCCCCATTCCACAGGTGCCTGGCTGTGGGACACAGCAGGGAAAGGAAGAGGCATCCTCATCTTCCCAGGAATTCAGTGCTTGGTCAGCACCATTCCTGCTTGGCTTCCTTAATGAACACAGCTTTAATTGTGCTGGAACAGTTCCTATTAATGTAATAACACTTGCATTTGCACACGGCTGTGTCACATTCATCATGAGGGGAGGATGTGTACAGGCAGCAGCATTTCCATTAACAGCCCACACATGATGCTCTCCCGAGTTTCTGTGGAAACAGTCTAATCCAATTTGTCTTCCTGAAGTTCTGGTCTCTCACAAGACATAACCCCCTTTTCCTGCTTCCAGGGATCGTGCTGCTTGGCACAGCCATCAATCTCTTCCAGGACTGGCAGTCCAGGCTAATTCAGGGAGAATATCTGTATTTGGTGATAAAAGACAACAAAGACTCTATTTCTTCAGGTTAAAACCCAGTTCCATTGTAATTCAGTGGGAGTTTTGCCACTGACTTCAAAGGGCCAGAAGGCTCCCCTGGTCATGTCCTGGGAGAGCAACATGATCCTAGCAGTGTCCAGGGGCTGGAAGGAATGGCTCCTTCTGGAGCAAAACTTCTTCAAGTTAAAAGCTGATCTTTCATTAAAGGCCACAAGGTCTGGTACTTCCTAAAAATATACCAAATAACTGTATCACTGGAGAATTTTAAAAGAGCTGTTATTTTATGCCCTAGTCATTTCAAAGCAGATTGGGTTAGTCTGGCAACAGCAATTTCTAAAGGAGTAGCATGAAATATTTAAAGATTTATAGAACAAGTGGACCACTTAGGGGCTCATCTAAGTTTTACTAAACATTGCTGGTTATGCCTTGCTGTGTCAGCAAAAAGAGGCTGAGATTTAAATAAATAAAACCTAGTAGCATGTAATAACAGACAGGAAAAAAAATAGGATACATCAAGTTACTACTGAAAGGAATATCGAGCTCTAAGTGATCTCTGTACAAACGACTCTGCTTGTCTCTGCAGCTGAACAGGAGACAGCTTTAATCTCCAGGCTGCATGTTATTTAACTAAGCTGAAATTGTTTTCAGTGATGTGAAGTGCATCCACTAAAGATAATGATCCCATTTTGGATTGACTTTATTTTTTTAACAAAGGGGGACAGGTGGGTGTACTGAGCAGAAATGTTTTTCATTAGCTGCAGCGAATCATCACAGTGCCTAGTTCCATGAAATACAAATTTGTGATATTCCTGACAACTGTTTCTTGTTGCTGTCTTACCCTCTCATCAGTGTGCTATGGCCTGCTTAGGAAAGGATTTACTCCAGAAATGTTGAAATTGTCCCTGGAGTTAAATCAGCCACCCACGCCCAAACCCAGTGGGCCAAATCTTCACCTCCAAAAAATGACCCTGAATAATATTGCAGATTTATCTGCACTGAGAATTCATTCCAATTCCTTTCAGTTCAGAGAGACATTTTAATTAACTGCTTAGATGGATACTTCAAACCTGAAAGGGCAGGGTTAATTACTTCCCCAGATCAGCAAGGACTAATTACCCCACTGGAATGAGCCCCCTCTGCTTCAGAGCTGACCATGGATTAGAGAAGGGCTGGGGCTGGTGGCCTCCTCTCTGGGTTACCCCTGCTCCACCTGCTCTGCTGATGTATGAAAGCATGCAAGGACATTTGTAGCTAAATTTCAAAAGTTTTCACAGCAAAGAAAAGCAACAGCACCCTGAACCTGCTACTTCTGCATCTTCATGTGTCTCCTCTCCCAGTTCTGCTTCCCACACAATATTTGGCTGGTGACATCAGCTGTACCTTGATGGCCTGTCAGATTGTGCCCAAAATTGTAATTTTTTAAGGTTGAGAAGCAACTACATTGGAATACCACATCTGGACAATGATGATGTGCAGTGTGCAGGAAATGTTTCAGATATCACAATCCCTCATCTCCATGTAGGATGGAGAGCACAAACCTGCAAGGCTCAGTGTTTCCTTCTGGAGTGAGCAAAGGTCTCACAGTTGCACTTCAGTCACCTGCACAACCAGTTACTGACAGGTACAAGCTGTGAGTTAAAACTGAGACCTATTTTCTCTGCCTTGAGCAATCTGACAGATCAGTGATTGAACCAAGCCCTCAGCACAACTTCTCCTTCTAAATGCCAGAGGCCTGCCCGTACCAGTTTGAGGTTATTTGTTCATACTCAGCTCTCATGTATTTCAGTGTTAAGAATGAGAAATTGGCAGTAATTAGTGACTCATTAGATCAGGTGGCCTGAAGCTGAATTTGGTCCCTTTTAATCCCTGGAGAGAAGCTGTCAGATAAAGCTCACGACTTCAGAAAACTGAAGTGGCTTTATGGCAGTCCTAATGAATGGGTAGCCCCAAGTGCACTGGGCACCCAGGGCCATATGGAGGCACAAGGACCATGCAACACCTACAATGCACCATTAATAACCTTCCTAAATTGCTGTCAGCCCCTGAATACACTGCCAGTGCCTGGATTTTCACTATCCTGCCTGAGAGCCCCCTGCAAGAGTTTCAGCTCCCTGATGTCCCTCCATGCCAGGTGATTTTCTGACCCTTTTGCAGGATGCACAACATGGGGCTCTGGCATTTGACTCTGAGCACTACCTCAGCAACAACCTCTGTGCTAGGTGACAAATTGTTGGCAACATCCACAGGGGAGGAAATCCTCTCCTGGCTCTTGTCAGAGTGGCTATTTTAGCTTTGCCAACAGAGCATTGACAAGAGGATCAGAGGTTCTTCTAATGCCACCTTGTCTTTTCAGGTTTCACCTTGTTCTTTATGCCTGTTTAGTTAAGGACATGCTGCAGGTATGGAGAGAAAAATGTCACAGAATCACCACCTGGCTCCTCTGTTTTGATCTGGCTGACAAATGCCAGAACCTTTGAACAGCAGGTCGCTAAATAATAAACAGACCATGTCTTTAAAAACACCTGGTGCTTGCTTAAAATGGTCATTTTGTACCTGCTTAGTGCCTGGCACAGGTGCCAAGCTCAAAGGCAGAAGGCTCCCCTTTTCTTTCCCCTGCCCACCAAAGAGAACACCAACAAATAGAAGACACAACAGCGATTAGGAGTAGTGAAAGGTTAGAATTCAGCCTACCAACCACAAGGAACACGAGGAACAACAGCAATTAGGAGTAGTGAAAGGTTAGAATTCAACCTACCAACCACAAGGAACACGAGGAACAACAGCAAAGCCCTTTCTGAGTAGAAAAACTTCAGAAAAGGGAAGAGAAAATAAATAAACAAGGATGAAAGAAATGCCCAGTGGCAACCATTTTCAGTGTGACCTAGTGAGCTTTCAACTTCAAACCAGTCAGATCAAGAGCTTCCCAGCGGCGTCACCCAGGGATCTGTCACTCACACATCAACCCCGCTCACTCTGCCTTGTCTCACGCAGACACGCTGCCAGATACAGAAATATCACGGCCTTCCTGCATGACAAGGAAAACAAAACAACACAAAACCCCCTCAGCCCAACAGCCCTGGTGAAGCCCGAGAGCACTGACAAGCTGTGACCCCATTGTCCACAAAAGGGCAACGTCACCAGGCAGAGCAGGGAGGATGCAAACAGAATGGTAATTGGGAAACCATCTGCTATTAAAATGCAACTCAGGCTGGAACCTTCCAGTGAGCCCTTCCCACTGAGGGATGATGGGGCTGGGATTTACTGTGGGGAAGCAATAGCTGTCCTGGGTGCTTTGCAAATGGAGGGAAAGTATCTTCTTTCAGCTGATCATTGTGGTTCTGGGCAGCTCATGGTGTTATTGAGGTGGCTGTGGGGCAAACCAGCTGCACCTCCACTATTGTAGCTCTCAGGGTACGGTGTTAGACACCAGAACATGGCCCTCAGCCTGACAGCTTAAAAAGGAACCCAGAAATAAAAGACTAATATTTTTAGGGAAGCACAGAAGCACAAGAAGCAGATCAGAAAGGAGAGAAAGATGTCACTCCAGTTAAGGCATCAATATCTGACTGAATGTAATTCTACAAAATAGCTCTAAGTGACCCACGTAATCAACATTTCAATTAGGTCTCAATGCGATAATTTACTCAGAGCAGACACACAGTAACTACACCTATTTTTGTCCAATCTATTTCTACCATATTAAAGGTTAGAAGTATTCATGGAGTCTGAAGACAGCCATTAGGAAAATATCTCAAGTATTTAGTGTATAAACTTGGCATTTATAGTCTGAAATAGGGACAGGCAGCGCTGATGAATCCTTGGCAGTTTCCTTGTTCAAGACAGATGAAGAACTCTGTAATTTCAGACTGATGCTGAGAAACTATATATACACTCTGCCTTTTTCATGAATCTCTTAAACCACGGAATGAAAAATGGGCAGACATCCTCATGTTTTCAACAGTTTATACAGCCTCTTGCACACACTGTAAGTAGTCTCAATAACAAGTGAGTAACAGCCACTCTCTAATAGAAAGTGAGACATTTTTCATCCAGCTATTTGTTACCAACCTTTGAACTTGCTACTTTCAAACCCTTGCTCACCAGCCATCGGACAAGTTTAATCTGAAAATTAACAAGTATTTTGAAAGCATTTACAAAAAAGCCAATATTGCACCTATGAACTTCCAGCATGACTGCAGGGGATATACTGGTGGCACAAGGTGTAAATCATCCTCCATTTCTGGACAAAATGTTACCCAGTCAACACCATCATCCAGTTATTACTGGGAAAGAACAGCACATCTGACTCTTAGCTCCAGGTAAAGGCTGCAAATGAAGCCATTGGATGATTTCAAAATACATTTGCATCAATGACATTCCTAAAATAACCATACAGGTGTTTCATGGCAATATTTCCAGAAAGAACCTCCCAGGGTGGCTATAGAAGTGTGTATTTTTACATAGAGTCAGCAACATCTTTCAAGGAGATGTTCAACATCTTTAAGCCTGCCTGAGACTCACCTGCTTAGACAGTAGAAAGGACACTAAGTGACAGGTCATGGGTGAGAAATATCCAGAACAGTGCATAAAGGCTCAAAGATGTCCTCCTAAGGCCTCCACAGAGCTGCCAACAGCACAGTAATGAGCTGAGGGGTTCGTTAGCATGGCATCTGCAGAGAGCCAGCAACGCATGGGCAGCCGTGCTATTTCCCGCTGGGAGTTTGTTACCAGACAAGAGAAATGCAGCCTGGCTTGGCTCAGCTGGCTCTAATTCCCACTGTCTCTTGCCCAGGCCTGCAAGGCAGCCTGTTCTGGGGCAGCCTGGTGGGGCCTGGTGGGGCTGTAGGGCCTGGTGGGGCTGCAGGGCCTGGCGGGGGCTCTGTGGGGCTGTGGGCCTGTTAGGGCGTGGCAGGGCTGTGGAGCCTGGCAGGCCCTGGCAGGGCATGGCGGAGCCTGGTGGGGCTGTGGGGCCTGGTGGGGCTGTGGGGCCTGGCAGGGCATGGCGTGCTGTGGGGCCTGGTGGGGCTGTGGGGCCTGGTGGGGCCTGGTGAGGCTGTGGGGCCTGGTGGGGCTGTGGGGCCTGGTGGGGCCTGGTGGGGCCTGGTGGGGCTGTGGGGCCTGGTGGGGCCGTGGGGCCTGGCAGAGCTGTAGGGCCTGGCAAGGTTGTGGGGCCTGACAGGGCATGGTGGGGCTGTGGGCCCTGGTGGGGTTGTGGGGCCTGGCAGGGCCTGGCAGGGCATGGCAGGCCGTGGCGGGGCTGCAGGGCCTGGCGGAGCTGTAGGTTCTGGCAAGGTTGCAGGGCCTGGTGGGTCCTGGCGGGGCTGTGGGCCCTGTGTGCTCCACACGCCAGTGGCAGCCTGGTGGGGACTCCACCACCTCCCCAAGCCAGCTGCCAGTGGAGAAGCGGCCCTGAGCATCTCCCACCAGTTGGCAAACAAATGAGACATCGTGTTTGTGCAGTTCAAGATGTGTTGCCAAATTCTAATAGAACGAGAGTTTTTGTAATCCCGAAAAGGGGCTATGTGATCCTTGGAAACAAGATGCTCTTGTCTGGCCTTCCATTCATTTTGTAAAACATTTTAAGTTTAATTTCAGTGCTTGGAGCTGCAGCTGGCTGAGGAGCAAAATCACATTCATGTGTTAAAAAAAGAACTGGAAAGGGATGCAAGCTGCTAAATTTTGATACTGATCTGCAGCCAGCCTCCAGAGAATGGCTCGGTCAGGACTTCTGGGCTTTTTCCACTAAACAAGCAAAATATGAGTCCATTTTTTACAATCATAAAACCAGATTTTCTGTCATTTCTTTTTCTCAGTGTAGGTAATATACAAAATTAAACATGTTTGCTTTCCAGTGAAAAACATCCATGCCCCACACCCCTCTCTCTCCACAGTTCTTGGTCCTAGCAGTGCCAGCCAATTCCCCCTGCTGCTGCACCAGCTGCAGAATTGGACTTTCAGGGCAGGAATTTCAGGAATGAAGAAATACCTGGTGTCATTAAAAGCAGCTAAGTAGAGAATCCCTGACTGATGACAGACATTTTCTTCCCATAGCTACTGACTTCCTGTATTCACCCCTCCAAATTCCCTGGCAATATTAATTACACACCTATTTCCAAACCCGCTGGGCCAAATCCTGATCACAAGAACTGAAACAGGCAGAGGAATGTGTCGTTTTGCCAGTCACCAAATGAGATGTGGCTGGGGAAACACAGCTTAAACTCATGGTCAAACCCACACCAAGCTGAAGTGCAACCACAACCACCAGCCAGGGATGAATTAACAACCACTCTCCTAATTGTTACTGCCTTCTGAGGTCACCCTGTAATCCCAGGCTTTGGAATCTGATCCAGGGCCCACTCCAGCCTTTGTGAGTCTTTCCAGAGAGCTTAACAAACCCTGGTTCAAGTCCCTGTGAGTTCCTCATGTGTCAGCCTAATCCACTGAAATGAATCTTTGTTTTACTCCAGCTGCCAGGTACCATCCCTCCTGTGAGGGTCTTACTTTGATACAGATCCCTCACATATTTCCTATACTCCAAGATTCTTTTACTTTTAACACAAAATCACTTGTTTATTGAAAGTGTCCATTTGCAGCAAAGGAACACTTTTAAAATTCCCATTAAACTGAGAACCATGGGGCTTGAAGCCAAATTAATTCTCCTACACCAAGTTAAAAATGATCCCCTAAATGTTATGATGCCTGCCATGTTAGGTTTCTATATTTATACCTCAGGCATACAGTTCCTGACAAAACTAAAGGCACTGATAAGATCTCTCCCAGAAAGCAAGAATTCCCCTGAAAGAAAACAGACTGCAGGATTTTACAGTGTTGGAAATCTACTGAATGTAGACATATAAAACATTTTTTAAAGCCAAATAGTCAAGATCTACAAGCCTTTGGAGTTGCTCAAAATTTTGTTAATGAATTTTACATTGCTGGCTTGTTAATGGACTGAGACACTCAAGGGGGAGAAGCTTTTAGAATAAAAACTATTATGGGCAGAAAAAAAAAGGGAAAGAGGGAGAGGAAGAGGCTGAGGCAACAGTAGAGGCTGAAGTGAGAAGTCAGCTCATAAGATGGACCTCAGAGGGGAGGGATTTTTCCTGTGCATCTGCCTCGCTGCCCCAGGTAACCAGAGGGACTTTGCCACCAACAAATCACCTTTTGGGAAATACCTTCTCCCCAGGCAAGAGCTCCACACTGCTGCCAGCAATGAAAGGCCTGTGCAGGGCATTGGCACCAAGAACTGATCCTCAGAAAAGCAGCTTTTCACTCCACTTCTAAGAGAGCAGCCTGGCCAACGCTGCTGTCCAAAGGCTGAGCACATTCCTGGCTGGTGTTCAGCTTTCACTGCAATATACTGGTACTCTCACATCTAGATTCCATTTTACAGCTCCTGTATACCTTGTCTCACGTGTTTTCTGGGTGTTAAAGGTGTCACAGTATTTTCCATCACTTCTGTACAATACTGAGTAGTTCAAAGAGCTGGCTGAAATGCCATTTTCCCCATTACATTAAGAGCACAGACAAAATCTTTCCTTCTATTTGAAATATTATTTTTCAAGTTCCTAAACAGGCGATGAACATAATTTTTTTTTTAAGGTAACAGAAATTCAACTCTCTCAGACATCCAATTTCTCATCTAGTCACATATTTCATGTCATATTTGGGTATTATTTACCTGTTTCAGCATGCTGAATGTCTGTGAGTTTTCTACACTGCAGACATATCTGATGCCATGGTCTGACTGTAACTGCTCCCTCAGCCCACTGACAACACTCGAGTGGAAGTGGCAACAGGGCTTAAATTTTTGTTTAATCCTTTTGTTTAAAACCATCCACAATGTCAAATAAAGGAGACAAGGAGGCTTCATTCCCATAGTGGAATCTGTCTCAAATCCAATGACACTGGAACTATTCTGGACCTCTGAAGATGCTTTTGTTTGGATTCTTGGCTGCTTTCCAGCCACTCCATCTTTTCTTGCTGGACACTGCTCCACAGCTTGCAAACAGAGATGCTTCTTCCCATCTTATTTCCTATGTTGTTTCAAGCATTCATTTTAGTTATTCTTGCTGGGAAGTGTTTGGGGCTGAACTAGAAAAGGATGAACTCTTCTTCAGGCTAAAAATACTTAAGTGGCTTGTAGGCTAGCTTAAAAAGCCCTAACATTTCCATCTCAAACTCTGAACCTAGCCTGAGATCACATGCATACCTTTATTAAATATAAAATGCAGGACTAAAATATCAGCTAAAAAGGGTGGGTCTGGCACCAAGGCCAGGAAACTCTCAGCAAAGCTTTTCTCCAGTACACTCAGAGCACCCAGTGATTGCCAGGGGTGGGTGTTCTCTAAGCTTCCTCCACTTGTAAATAATGTATTGCTGGAGCACAATGTTCTGAACAGAAATACACAGTTTTGATTGACACCTGCAATACAGCAACTTCTTGAAGAAGTACTATTTCTCTGCTCTGTGGATGGATGTCTCTAGAACCCCAAAATATGGCAACCTGCCTCAGCCTTATCATGACTCTGGAATTATTTTCTCAGTGTTGCTTCCTAACGTCATTGTCCAGTCCACACATCAGAGAAGCAGAACACACAAAAAGTAAAGTAAAATAGGTAAATAATTGCTAGGTTTTGCCACAAATAAATTTCAGCCTGATTGTGAAAAATAGTTTATTTCTGTGTGGTATTTTTAACACCTAATCAACAGCTAGCACATGGTAAGACCCTGGTATTTGGGGACCCTGCATTGCAGAGACATAAAACATTTAGTCCTGAGGTTTCCCTCCAAGCCTTAATGAAGAAAAGTGTGGTCTAAAAAAATGAGATGCTGTATGTGATTTTGTACACCTCAGGATCATCTGTGGCTGGATGCAGGGATGTAATTTAGGACCATCTCATTTCAGGCTGATGTGGAACATGGAGCTGGGAGGATGAAGCAACTAAGAATAGAATCTTTTAAAGCAGCAGTTAAGTCAATCCTTTTAAACTTTACTGGGGATTTACTTCAGGAGAAGCTTATTTGTGTGGTGACCAGATCTCTGCAAAACCTTGGCTTCAGATGATGAAACATGGGATAGGTTGAACACATCTTTTGTTGAACATGAGCCAAGGAACACGTGGATTTGACCCGATGAATATTTTCAGATAGAAAACATGCACAGGCTGATAGCAGTGCAAAGTTTTGACCTCAGCTACCAAAGCACATTTGCTGACTTTGGCTGACTTTCTCTTTCATATTTGGAGCTTGAAGCCCAACACAGGTTGAATGTATACAAAGCAAAAGTGGGAAAAAAATAATATTTGCACAGAACTCTGCAAACTGACCCATACTCAGCTCTAATGAGAACATAATGGTTTATCCAGCTGCACAAAACAGAGGCAAGAAGCATAAGAAGAATTCCTCTGCTTTCTAAATTTTTAAAGATATGTTTGGACTTCAGTACACATGGGAGATTCTTTTCCTGAATGCATGCATGTACACTTCTAAAAGTGCACCACTAGCATTTTAAACCACATTAAAACATCCTTAAGCCAGAATGGAAGGTTTGCTTCCACTGAGAGCAATAAAAAAGAAAGAATACCAACTCCTAAGACTGACTTTATAAATCTTGGGATTATCCTGCAGTCTGTGGGGTATCTTCTCTCTAAACTGCCGGCAGCCCCGGGGGGATAGGGATGGATCATCCCTGCCCCTCCCCAGCAAACAGCCCCAGCCGTGATTATTGTGAGCTCTGGGAGACACACTGAGCACTGAGCCGAAATGTTTGTGTGTGTCAGATCAATCTTTTCACTGACCAGGACAGCTGTACTCACAGGGGGACCACCAATCATCCCGCTAGGAACTGCTTCTGTCCTTCAACAGGCAATTAACGTGAGTCCATTACAGCTCCCCCGAGGCCCCCGCGGGGCTGCAAAAGGCATCGACTGAAAGGTCACAAACCTCATGAGGACAGGAAAGAAGCTGTGCCTGGCGAAATGGAGTGGAAAGCAGGAGCTATTTGTCACCCGCTAGTAATTCAAAAAAGGGGGGGAGGGAGAGGCTTGAAGGGGGTCCAAGCCTTGAGCACGGCTGCGAGCAAGTGGCAATGGGAACAACAGAAACAGGAGCTGCAGGAGGTTTCTCCTGGGACAAAGACTTTACCCAGTGTAGAGCAGGAGGAAGAGTCAACAGAGCCCAGCAAACCCCACTCAACCAATTCCACAAAGTGAAAAAGTGCCCAGGCTGATTAATAACCCACGGGAAAACTCCAGCAAGGAGTCCCTGGGGGCTGAGGTTCACCACTGACACAAACATTGCAGGAGAGAACCAACAAGGAATTAAGTGACCAGAAGCACACAGAGAGCGGCATTCATGAGCACCAACATCTTTCAAAAAGAACCAACTGCTTAGTCCAGTGGTGGAAAACCAACAAACATGGTGGCTTGGGAGATCTGTTACAGATTACTTTCTATTTCTGTTTGAGAGTTCTGGGCAAGAAAACAAAATTATTTGGTTGTGGAGGTCTCAGGTGAATCCCTGCACAAAACTCTCCAGATACACCACCAACCTACCCTGGCAGTTTTCCTATGGAAATCCAATCAAGTGATTGCCAGGTGGGTGACCAAAGGAGGAGAATCAGCCTATACAGAATATTTAATTTGCACACAAGTGCAAGGAAAAGTTAGAAAGTTAGAAAAAATGACTTCATGCTGTTAATTGCGAATAGCTTTCATCCAGTTCACTGGTTAACTTTCACCCACAGCACTCAATGGGAAGTGTTATCACAGTTGCTCTTTCCTGTGATAAGAATATTTCAGAGGTCTGGTAGTACCTGTGCAATCAACAGAACAAGCTGAAATATGGCAAATGTTAACTATGCAACAACAGAACTTAAAGGTGAACAGCAAGAATCTAAATAGTGAAAAATTGTCAGTTTCTTTGGACATGATTCTGAATTATTTGTGTAATTGTAATTTTTCTTGAAGTACAAAACCTAGACTGCAAAAGAAAAAAGGGAGGGAGGAAGAAATAATGAACAAACCATGTGTTGATATGTCCTGTCTTCAGATGAGTGTACAGGGACTGCAAACACCATGAGCTCCACTGCCTGCAGACAGGAACCATGGTGGGCTTTGACTCCATCTGCACCATCTCCAACATGTCTGACATTATGTAAAATTTCTGTATTCTACTTTCACACAAAATAAATTCTGGTGACTGTGTTCTTTGTGGGGAGATGTGCATCACGTGTCCAGGTTATTTATGAGGGTATAAAATGTTTGACCTTGCAGAGCACCCATCACCCAGGGGCTGACAGGCCTGCAGGTCACTGAGGGGGGGTGGGTGTCCCTCTGTCAGCTTTACCAGGGCTCCCACCTACAGAGGGCCCAGGCAAGGGCGAGAATATCCCTGTGGATGTCACCATCCACTCAATCACCTGGAGTCCCAGCATCACGGGGAGCTCATGGTGTATTTCTTACCCATTTCCACAAAAAAAAATCCATTTTATATCTCCTCCTCTTGTCCCTTATTTTCTGGGTTCTAACTTAGTTTTCTCTCTGCCTTCAATATTTGATGTGCACATACAAAGTGTGTGTGTGTTTACATCTACATCTAAATATCTATACACCTATCCCCAAACTTTTCTTCCCCAGATGAAATTTGGTAAACACACATTGTGGATTCAGGTAAACTACAATTACAGAAACCCTTTTGTTCTGATATTAACTGCCTTGTCCCCTCTCCCTTGTGCTCCCTTTCCAAACTGCCCAAGGGGTGTCAGGCTAGTTCATTCCCTGTAGTGCCTGCACTCCTCACACCCAGCACCACGGGGCTTTATCCTCGGCAGCAGCAGCAGGCTGATGTTTAAAAGAAGCTGCCAATTAGTATCCAAGACACCAGTTAACAAGATAGTTTCTTCTAATGGCTTGTATTGATGAATGGATTAATGAAATTCCACGAGTTGTTGATGTGTGCAGAGCGCTGGTGTGACAGCCCTGGCAGCACACAGACACAGGGGCTGCCAGCAGCCCAGAAGGTGACACAGGTCACCAGCCTGCCCTTCACACACTGCCTGGACAGTGCTGCAGGAGCCACCGGGGCAGAGCCACAGCCCAGGGGACCTCAGGCAGCACTGCTGGCTGCAGTCACTCCAGCTATGGCCCTGTGCTGCCATTTAGGAAAGCTGGAAGAACAAAACTCTGGCAGTTTATGGGATAAACTCATCCAAAGTGCCCGAGCTGAGGGGAACTCACTCTGTTTTACCTTTGAAATGACACTTGAAATCTTCAGTGGTCAGCCCACATTTATGCATCCAGAAAGTCATCTAATGAGATGAGGATATTGAGGCAAGCTTGCTCTGCCTTTAATTAGAAGACCATTAATATCAAGTGCTCAATTTTATTTCCTATCAAGAAAAGCTTATACTTTTTAAGGGCACTTGAACTTTTCTAGGAGCATGAGTAGCAGCATTCGATTAGAATCTGAAGTAAATACTAACAGCATTAACAGCAATAGTGCCTCTTCAAGGCAGATTTGATAAGCAGGAAACAGATTTGCACATGTATGCACCACTCTGCATTGGCAGCAGAAGGTACAGATATGCAATTGTGTAGTGTCAAGATCTGGGTCCCAGAACAAGTTACTGCAGTGCTGCAATCTCACCCTGGCTGTGCTTTGTTTTGTCTTCCTAAGCATAGTTTGGTTTGCTGAAATCAATAAAACAGTAACTTTTTCCCAGTTAACCGAATGTACCATCAGAGAGACAGAGACTCCACTCAGCTCTGGGAACTTTGCAGTGAGCTCTCAGAAATTCAGCTGAGATGCACCAGGGGTTTGTAGGCAGGACCCAGGAATGAGGAGCCTTAACTTGATTTTGGCCACAACAATGTGTACAAATACATTACGACTGAAACAAGTATAAGATACACTATGATGCATGTTTTATTGACAAGAGATCAATAAAATGAAGGAGATCATAAATTGTGTGTACAACCTATCCAAGCTGTCTGTCACCTCCTGTCCTTCTCTTCCCTCCAAAAGAGATACAATCATAAAACCTTATTGATTCAAGTCCTTCATGCACTATTTGGGGACAGTTCTTTGTGAACTCAACAGGCATTTGTTTGATTTATCACAAATTCATGAGGGTTTTGAACACATGACCAGTCCTGGAAATGAAGTTGACATAGCTTGTCTGACTGTGGACATAAGAGGAATGTGAGATTGTGGATAAATGAGAGTCTGTGGTGGCCAAAAAGCAGCAATTACATGGGAATAGCATGGGGGAGAGAAGCAGCACAGTGAGAAAACAGACATGGCTATTGTATTTGAATTTGAGTATTTGAAGCATGTTAAGTGTGAGAAATAGCTACTCACTTTTGATAGTTTAGGAGGGTTTATTAAAGGTTTATTAAACCTTCCTAAACAAAAATACAACAGAAGACTGAATGAAGAAAAAAGGTTACAGCTCCGGGAGCAAAGGATTTTCCCCGCCACGTGCTCAGCCCCCTCACAATGGAGGTTTTCCCTCTTTAACCCCTCCCAAAGTTCTGCCCATCAACCCCTTCTTCACTGTCCAGTGGAGCTCTCTTCCTCAAATCCTGATTGGAGGTCAGGTGTCACCACAGTGACAAGCCAGCCCTCCCAGATGTCCCAACCCCAGCTGTCCCTTGATAACCATGCGAGGGGGTAAAACATAACTATAAATCTATAAAACTTTTCTCAACCTGTACACGTGATATTTGTCTATTAATTGTGAGAGTCAATAATCACATTACTTATCTATCACATTAAGGAAGAAAGCTTTTACAGTTTGGGTGGTGAGGCCCTGGCAGAGGTTGCCCAGAGAGGTGGTGGCTGCCCCATCCCTGGAAACATTCGAGGTCAGCCTGGATAGGGCTCTGACAGACCTGAGCCAGTTGAAGGTGTCCCTGCCCATGGCAGGGGGCTGCACTGGATGATATTTAAATGTCCTTCCCAACCCTGCACATTCTATGATTTTATTACTGCCTTCCTTAACCAGAAGCCAACACGTGCTCGAGGACAGAACTCTGTGCAATCAGCCCTTCACAGAGAGATGGAGGACAGATTTGCATTCAACTAACTGATCAAATGGTAAGAATTTCTTAATTGCCTTAATAGTTTAATTTTATTTGTCTCTAATCTAATTAGTAAAGAGAAGTGTGCGTGGGGGGAGCTGATTGAAGGGGAGGGGAATGCCTCATGTCTGCAATGCAGAAACCTCCTGCTCCCTCCTGCCCCAGCACAGGCAGTGCAGGTGTCAACAGATCCCTGTTTCCTCCTCATTATCCCACTGCCTTGCTGGACTGTCTGCTCTTGGAAACTTCCTTTGAAGGCTTTAATAGCAGCATTCATTTCTGCTGCAGATAAGGTGAGTCCAGCTTTTTATGCGCAGTAATTTAATAGGAACTCAGGTCTAATTTAATAGATCCTTTATGTCTCTGTCAAAGGCTGTTACCATTGATTGCTGCAATGGCTCACACAAGTCTGTAAATACATTAATCTCTGGAGAGACTGCAACAACAATGCCATTCACAGCAACACAGGTGGACAAACCCTTCCTGCACAGATGAGGGACTGAAAACTTACACTAAATTTAAATATAAACTATATATGAATAATATAATTTATTTATAATTATATAATATATAATTTTATATAAATTATAGACTATAAATAAATATAAATATAAATATAAATATAAATATAAATATAAATATAAATATAAATATAAATACTGGTGAAATTACCCCATTCTTAACACAGTCGTTTAGTCTTTAGGCAACTTTGAGAAGGAACAAAACCAGATTTTGTGAGTTGAAATTTATGGGGAAATCTTTTGCCATATATGTTAAATATCAAATTAATGTAAATTAAATAAAGTCTGAAAAACTCTGAAAATCAGGGATCAATGAATCTGGATCAATGAATGCTACTAAATCTGGATCAGGCTGCTGAAGCTCCAGAAGTACCAGGCTGACTCAGTCAATGTGTCCCAACACATTTTGTTGCAGTTTAATTTACAAGCTCTCTCCCTCTTTCAGGAGCCCAACCTGCAAAAGAATGACCAAGAGACAGAGGCCCCTCCTGGTGATGAAAGCTGGCTGAGACATCCAGGGGCAGAACCTCTCCATGCTGCTCACACAGAGGCCATGCCCATGTATTTGGTATTTATTCACGTTTTTTTTCCTGTCTACACATCCTACAACACTTCACAGTATGGGAAACACTGCATGGGACTGACTTCCTGCCAGATGCTGAACATCCACAGCTCCAGCTGCTCCCAGGGGCCACCAAAGTGCCCAACCCCTCAGCTGAGGGCTCTGCAGCACCCAGCAGGAATTTTTTCCTTCTAAACAATTGGCCATCACTGGTAAATGTGCACTAGTACAAGGAAGGAGATTCATTAAGGACCCATCCAAAAGGTTTCTGTGCACCACAGCATCGTGTCCCTTTCATTTCAAAGCCAGCCTGTAAGAGAGCTGGGTTAGGAGGCAGAAGGAAAACATCATGGCAGGAATATTGGTGTATTTTGGATGCAAAGCAGAAGCTTATCTGTTTTACTACTGCAGCACCAGAGAAAATCAATTTTGACACAGAACTGCCACTTTACAAGAAAATAACTATACTTTCCAATAACCTAATCTGTGCAAAGCCTACTGAAAATTCCCTAAAGAACCAGTAGTTAAAACCTCCATTAAATCAAAGGGTTTAATATGGGAAGGGAAGAGAGGATGCAGTTTGACTTGGGAATGTAATGGACTCAGTGGGGAAATAAATATGTTGTTTTATGTGTACAGTTACAGAATTTGAGAACACAGCATTCATTTCAAAGGGAATTCTCTTGCTGTGCAACTTATTCCTAAACAGATGTGATTTTTGCTTATTCAAAAACATTTAGGTAACAATTACAGCATAATAAATTATAATTGCCATCATCTTCCAGCTATGCTATGACTTCTATGCAAACACAAAGAAAATGCAATTATATAGAACTGTAAATCCTATTTTCAGGTAGCTTAGAGCACTGACAGACCATTTGTTTGTTTTCCTTAGAATGAACAATACTTTAAAATATCTATCCACAGGAAAAAGCCATATCTGTTAGGAGGCCTGGCAGCCTCATAAGCTCTGTCTTACACAGCTCCTGCTCAGAGAGGGCCCAGCTCTAAGGAAGTTCATTATCTTTTGGAAGGTGATATTTTACTCTTAGGTTTTAGATTAGGAGTCTGCTTAAATTAGTTTCTAAGCTGACATATTAACTAAGCAAGGCAAGACCACTGTTTGAACACTGAAGGAAAAGAAAGTAACCAGGAATTGAGTGAAAAGCAGGATTTTTATGATTGAATAGTGCAGGAATTCACACAAGAACCCAACAGTTCATATAAACATAAATCATTCTACAGCATTTCAGAGAGCTGCAGCTTAGGGGTGGAATTCTACAAGATAACTCAAAAATAATCCCCTTGCAGTCTGCAACTCTTCATTAATTAACCTTCATACCTCTGCTAGATATCACTCAAGTGTTACAGCAGTTGTGTTAGAAATCAATTATAAAACACAACTTCAATTATAAATAACCAAACATTTATAACTGATATCTGTTTGAAGCCTGAGTCTGAAAAAGAAATAATATACATTCTGTATTTATTTAATAAGGGAGACATTTCATGAACAGAATGAGAGGCTGTAAAGTCCTTCAGTCAGTCACAACCCACATCTACATCAGGTGAGATAAAGTCCTGCAGTGTGGCATGGAGAAACACCACAATTTGGAAAATATTTGCTGGAAGAACACAGTAACAATTCCAAGCTCTAGGGAAGGTCCCCATTGGGCTCTGCTTCTGCCCAGGCTGGTGAGAACTCTCCTGAAGAAGACAGCCTCATACTTGCATCCCAAGGCTTCCAAAGCAATATTTCAGACCAACCTGAACCTCAGGAAGGAATCTGAAGGCTGTGAAAGGGATGCTGTCAAGTTAAGAGCTATTTTATCAGCATCAGTTTTAGATAAAAATGTTGCTTTTCTCCGAGAAAGAGCAGCAGGCCAAGGAGGAAGGAACTACCATCACTGACAAAATCCAGCTGTCCCCCATCAGCACTAAGGTTTCCCTTTCCACCTCATCTTTCATCACTTCTTTTGTTTCCTTTAGAAAAATATTTATCCTTACCAAGACGCCTGGGTTGCATTTAACTTTCTACTGGGTAAAATAAAAATCAAGTTCACACTCCACTTTCAAGGAGAAGAGATGGAAGATGGTGAAATCAAACAAAAAAGTCTTTAAAAGACACTTTTTTTTTTCCCAAGACCTTGGGAAAGAGTTGAAATTAGAGAAGTCAGAGTAAAACAAAGCATTTTATATGCTGGGCCACGTGGCACTACATCTAATGTTTTCAAATACCCATAGGGCAGAATGACTGTCAGAAATGAATTTAAACAGTTGGTTAATTGTGATCCTTCACAATCATTAGTAACCACTGCATTTAAAAGGCCCAGGATTTAATGGCCTGCTCCATTTCAGAGCTAGAGCAGAGGAATCCATTCTCAAGGCTGGAGAAGATTTGCAGAGTCTCAAACACACATTAACTGATCTGAACACTAAATAAATCCTGGAGAAACTGGGTGTGGTGGTTTGACAGGAAATGTGTTTTTTGGGATGCTGTGTTTTGGGCCAATGGATATTCAGACTTTAATATTGGCATTTAACCTGACCATTGAGACATGGACACGCCTCTGAGAACACGGAGTTAAAAGCAGAGCTCTCCCCTGGGAGGGTCCTCTTGGGTTTCCGGCGGGAAAGAGTTCGGGTCTCTCCCCCGGCCCAGCTGCTGGCTGGGCAGGGGGAGGGAAAAGCCATGTGGCCGAGAGAGGTAGGCCTGAGCCCGGGGGTGGAAGGGTGGAAGAGAGAGAGAGAGAGAGAGACACCGGGAGCCATCGGGCAGCCCCCCCTGAGAGACACAGAGAGTGAAAGAGCCGCTGCCTGGGACTGTAACCTTGAAGCTTGATAAACATGGGCCTGTGCCGGCAGCACGGCTGGGACGGAGAAGAAGGGGGGGTTCAGCCGGCCGCTTGTAGGAGCTTTTAACCCCTTTTTGGAGAATGAGAACTTTACAGAACATTGACCTTTCCTAGAAGATAGAGTGGAAGATGAGGAAGGAAATGGGCCAGTGTGAGAGAGGTCTGGGCGAGTGAGAGATAGTAGAAGAATAGAGAAGAATCCTAGTGGGAAGAGATGATGGAGTACCTTTTGCTGGACTCTTTTTGTACAGCCATGGACAGAACCATGTTCCTTGTGACACAGAGACTGCATTCTAGGGGGAGGCAATGGCCTCAGAACCAAGAGGGTTCAGTGTTGGTGCCCCTCGGCCCCAGGGGGTGAAAAAATATGGGGGGGACAGGTGTCCCAAAAGGAGAGATTGTGGGGACAGGTGTCCCAAAGGAGAGACTGTGCCTTTTTTGGATCAGGACAGAGCATCCTTAAAAGACAACCCTAGAAGCAGTTCTGGTCCGTGTTCAGTGGTGAGAGCACTGGACATGAAAAGGAAGAAGTCACGACGGCAGATGTACTCCGGGCGGTGCCACGAGTGACACAGAAACACACGAGGCTTCAGCTGTGTTTCCAGGGGAAGCCCATGGTACAAGAAAGACTCCTCTCCTCTTGATGAACTGAGGATTGATTGTCTAAAAGGTGGTGCTGGACTGAGAGTTGGTGATTTGAGGAACAAAATGTATTGTGTTGGAAATTTGGTGGGGGGGGAGGAGGAAATGCACTTGTGAAGTTTTCATTTTCCCTGTGTGTGTGTTCCTTTTTATCTGTAGTTGTAGAGTAGTTAATAAAGTTCTGGTTCTTTTTCCCTAAGTAGGAGCCTGCTTTGCTTATTCCTGGTCACATCTCACAGCAGAAACCAGGGAGAAGGTATCTTCATGGGGGCACTGGCATTGTGCCAGTGTCAAACCATGACACTGGGTTCCTCTGGAACTCCTGGAATTTCATCAACACCCAGGAGCAGTGGGCACAGGTGCAGTGAGGGACAAGAGCACATCCCAGTTTGTCCTGTCTTTGGTGCACACAGGGGTACAGGTCCCCAAAAGTGGCACAGAATGGGACACAGCAAGGACAGAACCAGGTGCTGCCAGCCCCTGGTCAGGTGGCTGCTCCAGACTCCTTCAGCATTCCTCCTTCAGCCACATTCATAGTTTAGTGATGGCAGGTGGCAGAAATGTTTGTACTGGTAACTACAGGAAACAGTTTTTCTGCAAAATTTCACATGTAAACAATTGCAGGATGCATTTTTGAATTGTTCTTCTGATAAAAGTTAGCAATCCCATCAGGAACTGAAGCAATACCAGGAGACCTTGTCTAAAACCACAATAACATTGTCTGACTTGGAAGCACCAAGATGTTTTTCCTTTAGCCTAAGATGTGGCTCTGGTGTTGAGGAGTTTAATGCTGCTCTGCATTTGGAGTTTCTCTCACAGCCTCCTACCTTTTAATGTTCCTCATTTTGTTCATCTGCTCCACTTTCTGACGTGTCAGTATCCTGCCTGAGATGTGCAGGAGATTGAAAGGTGTGCCCTGTGGGTTACACTCTCCCTAAATCATCCATGATCTATTCCGCTTGGCTTAAACCACTGAGTCTCGTTTGCACAATTGCCCTATTAATTTACTCACCATTGATTTACATGACTTTTGCTGGAAATCCTCCACCAGACCTCTATTTTACATGCTCTCTCCAAAGCTCCCTTCCAGCTTTTTTCTCCCCCATCATGTTCCTTGTCTCATTTCTCTTCCATTTGCCGTCATTCATCTGTCTCTTATCTTCTTCCTCCCTCTCCCTCCCACTGTTCTGTCTTCCTTCTGTTTCTTCTCTGTTCTCCTCCATTTCCCCCCCTCCCTGCAAGTCTCCCTCCTTGCTCCACAGCAGCTAATAAATCTACCAGAAAAGCCCAGAAGCCCCAGAAGATACAGGTGTAAAGGCAAAGGAGCAGAAATAAATCAAGATTCCTCGTGAAGAAGAGCAACAGCTGTGACTTCCTTTTGGCGAGTACAAAGACTGATGGGTGACCATCATTATCTATCTTGCAGCACTTTACCTCGTCCTTGTGTCTTTTTGTCTTCCTGAGAGGAAGCTCAGCCTCTCAGTTCAGATTTTATGGCCACTTTCACCCTCTCAGCAGATCACATGCCCTGGACTGGTGCCCTGATTGCCAGTTTGACTATGAAAACCAAACCTCTCCATCTGAGCAGACAACAAACTGCTGGGCTTTGATAGCAGGCATATAAAAGTGCACATATACATTATCAAACACTGACAAATGTAACCATACAGCAGAGGCATTTTCCAGCTCTCATGACTATAAGCTTTGTGTGAAAACCAATAAATAAATGCAGTTGTTTCTAAGCTAAAACTCTCATTCAGTATCTTTCATTCCAATTTTCAAAAGAAAAAAAGGACTGAAGTGCAGAGGGTTAGACTAAGAGGACTACAAATATTTACATATTCATAGTGGGTAAATAATAACCTAACCTTAATGCCACACTCTGCAGGGCAAAGGAGAGAGAAAAGCATAGGAAGGAGAGGTTCAAAGAGCAGCAGACCCCAAAGAGCAGTTGGTGCACATGACATACATGAGCTGCTCAGCCTGGAAGTCAGGGACACTTGAACAAAGTCTCAGAATGTCCTTAAGGCACCTGGCTGTGCCCTCCCTGCCAAGCCTCTGAGCACAGCACTGACCTGTGCACTCAGGGGGTCCCACTGGCGAAGTCACACCTGGCATGGACCTGAGGGAGCCCCCAGGCAGAGGCAAACCTGTGAGTGAGCATGAAATCCTGGTTTTACTCATGGCAGAGACACAACCCTCCCTTTAACTGCACTGAGTGTATTTGCAATAAATGCAAACCAGCCGTGGTTACCAGTCAGTCATGTTGCTTGCTTGAATGAAAAAATTCCTCCTCCCTATGCAAAAAAGATCTAAAGACTGAGTTGAGAACATTTTCCACCTCCTAAACCCAAATTAACAGCTGGGCTGTGCAGCTCTGAGCTGGACAAGGCCACAAACTCTCAGCACTGGGTTATTATCTGAAAAATAGCATGGAACTCCAAAGTAATGACAGACTTCTAGAGATAATACACTGCAATAATACAGTATGTGAAGTTACCCATTTTATTCTCAACCTAATTTCCACGTAGTTTGCAATTTTCAGATTTAATAATGTAGTTGAGAAAATACAAATTGCTCATATTACCCACATATTTACATTGTACTGTGCATAGCATGTAATTACAGCAATGGTTCCTATGGAATTACTGAGTTCTGCACGGTTTTTTGTGTCCTCCTCAGGAAAGTGCCAAAGGAATTTTTCAGTGTGCTGAAGCACAATCCACAGTGATTTGAGAAAAAAAATAAAATAATGGGGGTCCCCCTTCAGATCCTGTCAGGACAGCATGAGGGAAGCATAAGCAAAACTCTGCAAGCAGAAGCATTGTCAGCTTTCCTTGGTCCCCAAAGTCCTCCAAAAGAGCTCTCTGCAGTTCCTGATTAATGTTCCAGACCTCCACTGAAAGGGATTTTCTACTGCTGTACCTGAGCTCCTGTCCAAGAAAAGTGATTTTGATTGACTTGTCCTGACCTGAGCTCTTCTGGAGAAATTAAGGTGGCAGCTTGCCAGTTCTCTTGGAAGGACAGTGCTTGTTTTTCCTTTCCTTTACCACTTTTAAAAACACACAGACAAGACTTACATATGGTTGGCTCATCTCCGATGTCTGAAGGTCTGAAGTTTGAAGGTTAGAGCTAATCTTAGCTATGGCATTTTGTGCTGAAGTCAGAACACAAGTAGTTTACGAGAAAATCAGCTTTAACAAGTGATCATAGAAACAGAACAGGAAGAAAAGTATTATTGGTATAAAAGAAATGGAATGATGATCACTAAGAACTGTAAAATCCAATGACAATATGCTGAGTGGAGACAGCACTGCCAAAACAGTGAAGATTAGAGAGGTCTAGAAGACAAGAAACCAAGTGATTATTTCTGATTTTACCTGAATTGTCAATATGACCTTGGGTTAAGCCCTTTGTAGCTTACTGGTGTTAGAGATTTGAAGGAGTGCTTGGGATGGTCTGGGCTGTGATGTGCCAAAGAGCCTCAGGGTAATGTCAGCTGTTAAAAAAGGTTTCCTCCACACTAACATCTGATATTAAAAAGTTTCACCAGTTCATTTGGCTGCCCAAATAAAGAGGTTTGCAGACTCTTTCCTGGGCCCTGAGCTTATAATGGGATGCTGAGAGCTATCAGAGTTGCTGGGAATCCTGGATTTCACTTCCCCAGGAATGGAGTGTGTGCTGGTCATGCTGAAATCCCCCTCAACAACCAACGTTCAGGTTGAACAACTCCATCACTCCAGCTCAGCTACTGGCCAGCCCTGGGCTGAGGGAGGCACACAGGGAAGCACTTTTATTTCCTTTTATTTCCAGCTGGCTGCAGTCTGAAACCTCACTCAGAGTCAGCCCCTCCTTGCCAAACTTCTTCCAATTCCTCTCTTCTCTGGAAGAGCAGCACCTGCACTGGTGTGATCAGTAGAAATGCTCTGGGAACAAGGAGCCTCTTCCTGCCCCAACTCTGATCCTGGTGAACACTGTGCCAGCATTCCAGTCAATTACACACCAGCCATTGGTGTTGAGGAATTAGCATCTCTTCTATTTTGAAGGGCAAGAACCACCCACCTGTGCCTGTAATTTCCATACATTGGAACATATGTTATATGAACTATAAATGTCATGCATTGTTCATCTGCAAGACACAATTTGCCAGTAACTCTGAGGTGAAGACAGAGCTGGAGTTGAAAAAATCCTCTGCTAGGCTTGAAAAAAGCAGAAAAATGAATTTAAGTTTCTCCTTTTAATATTCAGCTTACTTGACTGAGTGACTTGGTTGTCACCTGCAGAGATTCTTTTTCATCTTTGAGGTTTTTATATTTATACTTTTTTTATACTTATAGATATATAACACCTAAACCAGTAGGATTCCCATTTCAGTCTCATCTTTTTTGGCACTATATGTCCAAACAATGGATGATTTTTGTTAAAAAGATCCTTATTGTGTAAAGCAATTTGAGGTACACACAGCCCTCCTGGGTCTTCCACACAGATGGATTTTACCTGCAGAATATTTTAAGTTAAACAAATTTTGAATGCAGCAAAATAAATGGAAATCAACACAAACTGCAGCCTTTTGTTAAAGTTGCTACACACTTCTTACAAGATCCTCTTCTTCCATTGATCATAGCTTTGCCCAACTTCAGAGCATTTGGGCAGGAATTTTCTGTGCCAGGTGTCTGCCTCAGGCAGAGGAGAATGTGATCATGTAATTAAAGGCTGTTCCATAGTGCGTACACGGAAGGGGACAAATTAAGGTTGAAGAGGCAACCTTAATTCTCAATTTCTTAACTTCCACAGGCTTGACTTTGCAACCCCAATAATGGTCTTTTAATGTAGGTTTTCATCTGCAGTATTAACCCAGTGCTACGTTAATTTAGAGACACATCCCATTGAGGATGGATGTTTGAGTGGACTGGAATAGGATACACCCCTTCCACCTCCCAGGCATGGGTTAAATACAGCCAGGGGCTGGGGGGTGGGGAGCTGTTACTCCTGGACTGTTTGAGGGTTAAATGATGTGAACTGGTGAGGTGAGACCTCGACTGGGGCTGTGATTCCAGCAGAGGATCCAACTGCCCACCTGCACTGCCTCGCCCCGTGGGGGTACAGCCACAGCTCTCCTACAAAATGGGGCTCCAGGTGACTCCTCTGTCCATAAGGGAATGTTCCCTCACTCCAGGAAGACTCTGGATGCATGGCTGACACCTGCACTCCCATAAAGTATGAGGAATGGTGCTGATTTGGTGGGGCTGTTCATGCACACAGTACCATTGAAATCTTCAGTGAGGGTGGGAAAAGCCAGCAGTGCCACAATCTCAGCAATGGCTGTGCCTCCATCAAAAGAAGAACATCCTGGAAATTTGCACAGTGACACTTCTAGGAAAAATGAGTATGGACAACATATGAAAATTTAATTTAGCCCTTCTGGTGCTGAGAAACATGAAGCACTTGTATTATTACCAAGTGGGATTCTGCAAAAACAAGGACAGTTGTGCCTGAAGGAGGAAAGCTGAAGTGCTTCCTCTACCTCCAGAGGCTGTGCTGGAGGGCAGAGCTTTAGAACAGAGGCCTTGTAGGAGACGTTCACTGAAGGAGCTACCGTGGAGCTTCCCCCAAAGCAAACCTCACAAACTACAAAGCCCCCTCTGCCCTCCAGTTAAGGAAATTTTGACATTTAAGCAACTAAATTAGAGAATCACAGAATAATTGAGGTTGGCTAAGAGCTTTAAGATCATCAAGTCAGCCATAAACCCAATGCTGCCAAGCCCCACCACACCATGTCCCCAATCTGCAGGAAGCAGTGTCTGACACCCTGGTGCTACCAGCAGCTCCCTTTGGGAGCAGACAGAAATTCCCCAGATGTCCTCAGAGGGGGAACAGGTTACAGAGGAACCACCAGAGACAACAGAGAAAACAGAAAGGGATCAGGAAGAGGGTAAATGTCTGCTCTGCAGAGCAGGAGACAATCTTAGCTTTAGTTCTGCCTCCTCAGTCCTGGTAGTTCAAGGCAAGAAAGCACAGAGAGAAACAGTGTTCTCCAAAACTCCTTTTGCAGCCATCCCTTCATGGCATTCCAGCCTCCCCAGTCACAAACCCCCCAGGCTTCAACCCACAGGTGCCAGCCCTCCAGGTCTGACCACATCACTGTTTCCCTCATTGCTGACACTGGGACCCAAACCAGATAACCCAGGCAGCAGAGCCAAAAAGCTTCTTTTCATCCCAACAGGAGTTTTAAAAATATTATAAATCACTTAGCTTTGTTTTGCTTGCCATTTGCTGCATTCATGTTCCTTTGGAGAGGCCACATTAATAAATAGTGTGCCCTGATACCAGCATGGCTTCAATCCCATCATTTTCTGCATTCAGCACTCACATGCCTCCCTTACTACAGTACATAAATGATATAAACTTCTCATCAATAACATAAAAAATTCATACTCTGTCTACAATGCAGCTGCTATCACAGGTTTATGTCAACAATCGTCCTGATTTTTAATAGCATAAATGTTTAAAGAGGCAGCAATTCCTGTAAAGTATCTGCAGGGATATTTAGAGCAGACATATGCCAAAACAATCCTGTTCTCATACAGGAGACATTGTTGCTCAGCAGGAAGACAATGTTTATCCTCACAAATGTTTACCCTGCTTCAGTCATTCAAATGCTCCAAGTGGCTGGCAGGGACATCCCAAACCTCCTGGTCACCCCTGTGAGCGGGGAGAGCAGCTCCTGCCCGTGACAGCTGAGCGCTGCACACCTCCTGCCTGCCTCCACAACCATCTCTTTGCAAGGCTTGGATTTGCTCTTTGCTGGAAACATACAGAGACAGGATGATTTCCAAATGTTTTTATGCTTCAAAATTCTAATGCACAGCCTGTCCTTTCATTTTCTTTTTATCATTAAACCCCCCCCCCCACTTAGCTTTCTGAGGGTTTCCTACCTCAATAAAACAATGCAAACTCTTTCTTTTAGTTTCTTCTACTTGCTGCCAATTGTGTAGGGCTTTAAGCTATTAAAAATAAAAAAAAAGCTTTGCATACACGCAACATAAAATATTTATTTTTAATCTAAGCAGGATTTCTTTACCTGCTGTGCTGCCACAGCTTTTGTTTAAGGCTTGCTTTATCATCTGTGTGTCAAGCTGAAAGCATTTCTCTGCTGATCCTTCATTGTAGCTGTAAAGAGCCTCCTTGCAGAGCCCAGCTGACACTCAACTTCCAACTCCTGCTTCCAATTTTCCTTCTGCCTTTTCCCCTCTCACCCCAAACCCCACAACCTGGAAGTTCTTCACTGGAACAGATGGTTTGGAGAAATCTGGGACATGTGATGGAAAATAGGACTCCTTTAAGCGACACCTCGTGTAACAATTTTGTGAACAGTTGGTCCAAAGAGTGACCCAGAAACTGCCCCAGCTCTGCTCTCCTGAGCCCCAGGAGCATTCCCAGCCCTTCCTGAGTGCCTGACCTTGGGCAGCCACGGCTCCTTCTGGGACAGCACATTCCCACTGCCTCCTGCACGGAGCCACTCCTGCAGCAGGCCATGAAATTGCATTTTTGAGGTTAAAATTGGATTTATTAATGATAAAACCCAACCCTGTGCTCCCCATTTGTTTGCTACCTGAACAGCACCAAATTCTCACAGACTTTTTCCCAACCAAAGAACTCCATCTCAGAAGGTGCAAAACCACACAGTCCCACCTGCCTGAGTCCAGGTTGGACCCAGACCCTGCTGCTGCTGTTCAGAGGAAGGGAAGCATTAATCTGACAAGTGCTCAGTATTCCCAGCTCCATCCAAGGCCAACAGAACAGCACATTCCCGTGGGCAATAAAAAAACAACTTCCAAGTCAGGCTTCAATTGGTATGTAGGAAGAAATTTTGGTTAGAATTCATAAATTTCCTGTTCCGAGGCAGAAGTAAAGTCAGAAAAGAGGATTATGGAAGATGTGCCAGCAGAGTGCACTGTTCCTGAACTGTGTTTGGAAGTGTTTCCCATCTTGGTACACGTGGACTACACAGCAGGACGAAGGTGTCTGATGAGCAGGACACAGGAACCAGGCTGGGTGAGCTTGGTGCTGACTCAGAGGGGTCATGTACAGGAAGGGGAGATGACTCTGGTGAAGAAATTTCCAGAAAAGGAGAGTTGTGTGTCCATAAGAATGGGAATTACAGGACAGGACAGCTCTAAAGATGTGGGCATGGCTGGATGTGGATGGGAGAAGTGGACTTGTGGCCTTAGGCTTCCCCAGGAGCTGAGAAAGTGTTTAAAGAACCTTGGTGGAGGCTGAGACTGTGATCAGCACAAAAATGTCCCTTACAAGAGTTCCTGGGGCCATCCCCACTGCCCCCCACCAGCTGCAGCACACGAGGGCTGGTTCAGGGGGGGCTTGTTCAGGTGCAGGGCTGGGGCATCCCAAATAACCCAAATCTTCCTCTCCCCAGAGAAGATTTCAAGGTTGTGCCAAAAACCACCGAGAGAACCCTGAAGTTTTCCTTTCCTTTGAACAGGTGCAATGAGATGGTCTTTGTTTAGTACTAAAACTGCAGATCCATTATAGCAAAGGTAAATATCAACTAGAGAGTCAACATCTCCATTAACAAAAGCCAAGCTGCCTCAGCAGCCACCAAACACCAACATCTCACAACTATTTAAAAACACTTCAAGACCTTAAAAACCTGGGAAATAGAAAAAAAACCACAGCACCATTGTAACAAGCTAAATTTCCTGTCACACAGAGGTTTGATTCCTGTCAGTGCAACACTCATTTTAGTCTGATTAAGTTGCTGTGATGAACTTCAGAGTTTAGGCTGCCCTTGAGCCTCACATCTATCTGATCTTTAATTCTACTACCCACTCATTTCTTGCTAAGCACACAATTCTGAGTCCCACTGGAACAGCCTCGTTCAGGCTCTGCATCAATATGTTCAGTGCTGAATTCATTCCTGCAGGGAGCCCAGTAAATCTGAACTTTCCAAAATCATTTGGCCCCCATTACTAGTAAGCACTGCTCTTAAATAGGTTGTAACTCCAGCTAATAGGCTCCATAATCATAGCTGAATTGAACAAAAGGGTCCAGTATGGGCTGTCATCAGTCATTTTTATTCCCAATCAAATGCACTGCATAGAAGGGAACTTTTTTATACTTCTGGATGCTGAAACTAAGAAACTCATTTCACCTGAATAGAGGGTTTTTTCCTTAATAAAAAATAAGATGAAAGTTTCCAAGGGTATCCTGTAGTCCAGCACAGCACTGATGCAAGACCTGGAACTGGTAACCTTTTCACCTTGCAAAATGGCATCTATCCAGAATATAAGGAGACAGGAAGAACATTAAGATGCAAAGCCCACATAATGAAAAATTCCAGTGCTGAGAGATACATCTTCTGCTATTCAAAGAAGTAACTGGGTGTAACTAAACCTAAAGTAAAGGAGTTAGCAGTAGCAGTGCTTACATCTTGATCACATTTCCATGAAGACAAGCTTTGTGATATTGTTTCATCTAGTGCAAAAAAAAATAGAAGCCTCCTTCTAAATCTTATCACTGAAATTGATAGTGTTTACTTAAAGCTTATTCCAGCTTTGCTGACTTCAACAGATATTGAAGTCTCCAATAAATCTATTTCAACATTTTTTACAACTCTCTTCTTTCTCAGCATACACTCTGGCCTTCCTGATCTATATCAGTGGACAGAAGACCAGATTTTTGTTTATGAATATCTAGAAGTTTCATTGCTGTCCGCTGAAAAGCCTGGAATAAAAATGAATAGCAAGTAAATAAAGCAGAAAAGGAACTTGATTTATCCTTCTCCCTCCTGCAAGGCAGCAGAGCCAGTCCTTGCTGGCACCATATTTTTTACACACAGAGCAACCTGCTACAAAGGCAATGCAGGAGAGCTCCTGCTGGGCACAGGCAGCTGGTCCTGCACAGGTGGGCACTGCTGGCACTGCTGGCACTGCAGCTTCTCCCACTGCTCCTGTCCAGTGTGACTGGGACATCCTGAATAATTCCCTTGGGGCCAAACACCTGGAATAGTCCCAGCTGCTGGCAGCTGCTGGCAGCCACAGCCACATTTTATACCCTCAGCAGTTCCCCTGGTGCCTTGGAGAGGGTGGGCTCACAAACACCACACATCCAGGATGTCTGGGCATACCCTGCTCTGCCCCAGGACTGCACCTGAGCGGGCATTGGCAGCAATCAGGCAGAGGAGGAGGAAATGGGGCACCTGTGGATGTGGGAGCTGGGGAATCACAGCCTGGATGGAGCACTGGGTTTCCAAGAGAACAAACAGGATCCATAGGCGAGGGTGTGCATGCAAATACTTCACTCCAAAAAGAAAAGAATCATTAAAAAAGAAGAGTTGACCAATTTTAAGGGTTTAATCAGGTGAGATAGCATAGAGGAACAAGGTCATATCCTTGCAACTGATTTTAAATAAGCAAGGAAAAATCTAAAAGTCAAATTCAGTAGTTCTGCTAAATGACTAAAATTGTGGTGAGTTTCTCAGCAACAAAAATCCCACAAACATAAAAGTGCCTGATACTGGTTACATGGTTCACTGGTTTAACCAGAATTATAATTCCTCAGAAATCAGAGTAGCTGTGAGTGACACAAAGGGATAAAAGACATGAGTGAACCTGGGTGAGATCTGCTCAGCAATGGAAAACTGCCCCAGGAGGGATATATGGGAAGACTGATAGAGATTTTAAACCAAAGCAGCACAATGGAAAGAAATCTTCACTGATTCTCTTCATCTGCCCAGATGGGCTCAAACTTCCTTCCCCCCATACATACACATGAAAATAAGAGGAAGATTTGGAAACCTGTGCATTCTGCCATCCCTCTTCCTACCCACCACATGTCCCAGAACAAAGCCTGCTCTTCTCCATTTGACAGCAGCTTGTGGAAAGACCTTTCTCCTTTCTCTCCTAAGCCATTCCCCTAGACTGAAAAATGCCACATTTCTATTCTTGCTTCCCAGGGGCTGCCAGCAGCTGCTCTCCACTGTGCAGAGCCCGTGTGAGAGGTGGAGCAGAGGAGGTGACCCTCTGGCACCTGGCTCTGGAAGCAGGAACTGCCCAGGGCAGGAGGCCAGGCCAGCCCCATCCTCACCTGGGACTCATCCATGGCCAGGACACATCCAGTGTGGATGGAGCAGCAGCTCCCTGCACTGGTTCAGCAATCCAGGGACACTGGGGGTCACAGGGGTGACACGGGCACTCAGCACAGCACACAGCAGCACAGGCCCTTGAGCAGGTACCACTGATGCTCTTCATCTCCTGCACTGGTAAATACTAAAATATAAGTGAAATTACTACTTCTTTAAAGCTGCAATAAAGGACAGACAGAAAAGTACACTGATACAATTCCAGTCAATTATTTTTAAACAATATGTGATGGATTTGCAGTAGGCCAATGTAAAAAAGACAGGCTCATTTTCTACAAATGCCTACAAAGAAAAATGAGGGAGCTCAGCACTATAGCATGGCATATTCCATTAGGAATTAAATCTCTTCTCTCTGATGGTCCCATCCACATGTTCATTGGACAGTCTCCTGCTTTCATCTACATTATTGTTATTAATTTATGAATGAGACTGGAATTACAGAAGATGAGTCTAAGGTGAGGCTGCATTATAATAATAAATGAAAGAATGACTCCTGTTTACTTTCAAAATATTTCATAGTTAAAATGCTTACTGCATTTTTAACTGTGACATACTTCCTTTAGCCGGTTTCGGTTTTGAAGTAATGATATAAAATTCATTTCATCTCTTTTTCAAGCCTGAGTCTTTCATACATAACATCAGGCATGTCATATCTGAGGAATTATTAAAATAAGACGGAGCCTGCTGTATCTGAGCAGAAAAGCTTCTTTGAGCTGGCGTCCTCAGGAGAGAAGCAAGCTCAATCTCATTAGTTGGTGCTGAGAAGGCGTCCTAGTCACTGGGTTCAAGGTGATGAAAGATTAGGGCGTTTGGCCTCGGCTCATTCCGTATGCAGCTCACATCCCTCCCTGCCCGTGAACACGAAATTACATTGAACCTGGGGAGTCTAACTCCATTAATTTTAAATGGAAGATTAATTTAACAATATGCGGCAGATATTTGTTACAAACCTATCATGTAAAAGTGACGGTTAGCAATAAATTGTGGTGACTCACACTGGCCGGTGGCCCTGGCTCAAATAAATCAGAAGGCATTTACACATAATTGCTGTTTTTAAAGACAGGGATATGGGAGATATGTTTCTTTGATGAAAGATTGGGTAACTCCATTCAAGGAAACAGCAGCCCGTGTTAAAGTGACAGTGTCTCCTTTGTGGGAGATGTTCTTCCAGGGCCTGCAGGACTGGGATGCAGTTATTGTGTGTCTTGCCCTTAACCTGGGCCTGGTTTTTTCCTTAGACAAATAATTTCCATGAAACATCTGAAAGAACAATACAGAAGTTATTATTTTTATTTATTTATTTATTTATTTATTTATTTTTCACATGAGCGGTGGTGTGGTTTAGGAACATGCAGCACGTGCTGGCTGACGCCTGGGACCATGCAGAAAATGCTTAAACAAAGCTTAACTGTGGTCCAATTTTTCTGCCAACTTTCTGACTCCTGCACAACGCACAGAATTAACAGGTGGCCCTTCTCCTGCCACTGGTCCTTTTTTCCTTTCACTGACTGTCCAAAGGTACATTTGGGTATGAAATGTCATCATTGAAAATATCCTTTCCAGAGCAGGAGACTCCTCACCTCCATCCGAGAATCAGCAACACAGGGGAGAAAACTGGAAGGATACAATTTTTTTGATTTCTTAGTCAAGTGTAGATAATGACTGTGCTACTCTGATGATATCCATTGCTAGAACAGGGACTGTCTACAATGGAGACAAGACTATCTTGAAAGCTAATGCAAGAGAGCAGAATGGGATCCCTCAGGAAGCAGAATTACCCCAGACCTCTTTCCTTGCAGTCCAAGAAAAAGGAGAAAACCAACCCTAACTTCCACCCCTATTTGTGATCTGTGATTTTTACATAATTCTGTAAATTCTGTAAATTCTGCAGCAACAAACACTGGGTGGGACTGCATGTGGGCATGATTATTTATTTAAAGCAGAAAGCAGAGTGCCCTTACTTTTCTTTCTGAACTGGAGAGAACAAACCAGCCCTGATACCCAGGGATGGCAGTGGCTGTGTTCACACACTGCTGGGAGGGGCTGGGACATGCTGCAGGGAAGGGCATCACCTGCACTTGAGCAAATCATGATATCCATCAGCAAATCATGACATCCATCAGCAAATCATGACATCCATCAGCAAATCGTGACATCCATCAGCAAATCATGATACCATCAGCAAATCATGACATCCATCAGCAAATCATGATACCATCAGCAAATCATGACATCCATCAGCAAATCATGATACCATCAGCAAATCATGATATCCATCAGCAAATCATGATACCATCAGCAAATCATGATATCCATCAGCAAATCATGACATCCATCAGCAAATCATGATATCCATCAGCAAATCATGATATCCATCAGCAAATCATGGCATCCATCAGCAAATCATGATACCATCAGCAAATCATGATATCCATCAGCAAATCATGATATCCATCAGCAAATCATGACATCCATCAGCAAATCATGATATCCATCAGCAGCTTCTGCAGGCTGTGGCAGTCAGAGATTCAGTGACCTGGCTGAACAGAGCAGAAGCCCCTGCATGACCAGCCCAGGTATGGAAATGCTGGGATGGCTCAGACTGGGTGTGCTCAGAGGCTGGGACAATCAGAAGTCATCGCCCCTCCAGACCAGGTACAAATGATAGAAGGGGTGAAAGGGTGGCAGGATTGTGTTCACTGTGCCAAATATCTCACTGTGATCCACAAGCCTACAAAGAAGTCACAGTCAGAGAGGAGCTGCAGTGGAACTGAGAATTGCCAGCCTAGCTGCCTGAGCAGGCAAAGGGAATCCATCCATTCACCCTCTTCTCAGCCTTGAGTTTTTAACAAATGCCCTGTTGTCCAAAAGCATCCAAAGCAATCCAGTGATGTTGTCCTTTGGGAAGGGAGCCAAAGAGGGGCAGCTTCCAGTGCAGTCAAGTGAGGCCAGTACAGATCCATGTCTGTGTGGGAAGCATAGGGTGAGGTTTCCATCCCTGGCTCACAGCTTGCCTAACCAGACAGAAACCCAACTCCATGCTGAGTTTGTGACCATTTGTGGTTTGCAATTTGAGGTTGTTAGATGTCTTTGGAGCCATTTATTTTAAAGTATCTAAAAATTCCAATTTTTGGCAGTATGGTCTCACATTGTGTTCACAAATACCTTCCCCATATGACATCACACACTGCCCTGCCAGACATTATCCCCACCAAGCTTTACAAACTCACAGAAAATGGAGATTATCCTCATGCACAAATAATCTATGGGTTTGTGCTGTGTGATTGAAAGAGAAGGATAACAAGAGATAAAATACTGTGCACTTGTTTTTGTATATGGCCATATCAAAACACTTGCACAAACCAGACAACATTAGAATGAGGTTTCTCAGACCTTCTTTTCCTCCCAGCAAGACAGGAGACTGTCTGTTCTAAATTGGCCACCAATAATCCTTTCCATATGGTGGAAAAGAGAAATGCAACCTCCAGCAGACCCTGGTGGGAGGCAGCAGCGTTACCAATTGGGGAAGGTGACTGAACTGCGGGGATCGTGCTTTGTTTGCAGCTCTGCTGGGAGGCAGGACTGTGGGCAAGGCACTTCAGTGCTTAGAAACTGCTGCAAGATCTTCAGATTGAAAGGGCCACTGAAAATGCAAATGTGGACTGGCAGTTTTACTGCCCAGCCTGACCTGTCAGTGAAGAGAGTTCACCCTGCAGCTGGTCCGTGGTTCGCTGGTGTCTACACCAACTGTGTGCCACAGGATGGAGCTTCAGAGGGCAAAGAAGTGCTCAGGTAAATAAGCAGCTCTTCACACGGGCCAAAATTAATGAATTGAAAACAATTACTGTAGATATTTGAAGGAATGAGACTGATGCAGAATAACTACACAGAAAAAGAGCACTGTTGCTTTAAATTCCGTGCCAACATCCAGGTTGCCAGCAATTGATGCCACTAACTCATTTTTGCACTTTAATGTTAAATTTCTTATGGGACCACATCACCTAATTAGAGGAATTGATAACTGCACTGTTCCATAATGAGGCCAATACATTTCAAAGTCATTAAAGATAACCAAGGCAATAAGTCTGTGTTTAAGCGGCACTTCCTTAGATTTCACAGCCTACATGGCGCTAGCACAGGAAAAAGCAATCCCTGCCTAGTCAACTGTAAATGCTGGGTTATTGGAATCTTTAAAACAGGCAGCAAGGAGAAAATTACATGGCCAAATCTCCTTTTTCCAGTTAATGAAGAATTAAGACTCCCATTTACCATATTAGAAGGTTCATCAGAGGTCTCTCCTCTCCATAGCTTGTGTTTGACAGCAGTGTCAATTTATCTGAGTCAGAACGCAGAAGTGCATGACAGTGCGTCATTCATAACTGTCACATCTACTTATCTCCCTCATTGTCACACTGCTAACGAAATTCAGGCCATGTTTTCCCCATCATGTCCTCTTAAAGGGAGAAGAATCCCCTTACCCACAGCAGCAAACTGACCCAAGCATGGCTGTGGTAACAAATGGCCACAGAGCTCTGGGAAGGGGGGATCACAGAACCTGGGACAGCCAGGGAAGGGTAAAGCAGCATTTCCCAGAGGCAGGCTTCCAGCAGGACTGCTGCTGGCTTCAGAAGTGAGACACATTAATTCTTGGTGGTAATTACAAGAGGGATGGATTTATTTTATATTCTACCTTGTGCCTGTAAGATTTGTTCAGGTACATTTGGCATCCAAGTAAGAAAAGCAGAGTGACTTTATTGAAAGTCAATGGTTTAACTTCTGTTGGCTTCAAAAGCACAGGAAGGATTTTTAGAAATGAAACAGATGAAGAATTCCATAAAATTAACACTAACTTTAGAGCATTTGTTACCTTGGCTGAGGTAGAATGTAAGAGGTCTATCAAAACACTCACAAAAGATCTTCTGCCCTAAGAACCTGGACATGGTACAAAAGGCCAGAAAGTCTTTATCACAAATCAAAGCATCATCCCACTAAAATAAAATACAAATACACAACTGAAAAGGTAAATTAATATTTAAAGAAGATACAGAGACAAACTCACCTGAGGAAACAAATAGAACAAAACAGCTCTAAAAGGAAGGGCCACGACTAAAAACTGACTGAAAAAAACACGACTAGAAAAAAATAACTGTTGTAAATATACACTCCTGTAGTGTAAGGCAAGACACTGTCACATTCTGAGAAAGAAACTTCCAGAATTGTCCTCTCCCCTACAAAAAACATGCACCTGCCTTCTCATCCCAGTTGCTCACACCAACCAGCACAGGGAGAGACCCAGCAGAGCAATTCTTGTCTTTAAAATCTGTTTCCCCTAATGCATCTCTCCAGAACATTTGAGATAAAAGGTTCAGATAAATTCAGTGTAGCTCCCTGGCCCCTTCTCACCTCCTGGGCATGGTGATGAGCTGTAAAGCACACCCCAGTGCCCTCAGCTGGGGAACTGAACAGCCCTCCCAGTGCACTGCCCTGCAGCTGTCTCAGAGCCCTCTGCAGCCCAGAGGACAAAGAGGCTCAAGAGCTTTTCTTAAAAATCAGACTGAAAAGCACAACCCCTTCCTTTTATTCAATGCCACTTTTACAGGAAAGGCCCTCTCAGCTCCTGTCCCAGCAAATCCCCAAGATTTCCAGACAGTGGGGTTACCCCAGGGAGGTGACTGTGCCCAGAGCACAGAGGGGCAGCAGGCACGGCCTGCCCATGGAATGGGGACACAGAAACCAGGCTGGAGGGAAGCTCTGTCCTGAGTTCCGGGGAAATATGTGCTTCTGTCTATTCTGAAAAAAAGCACTTGCTGCTATTTTCCACAATCACAGGCTCCAAAGTAAAGTGGATTCACACAGTAACATCAGTTTTTAAGAAACAAACACAGCAGGTTTCAGGTGCCAGGGAATGAAAGGGCTGGAGCAATTCTTAAAGAGACTGGTTGTGTAAATTTGAGAAGTAGTTTTTCTTCCAAGAAAACTTTTCTTTCGCAATATTTCATGAGAGAGTTGGGGTTTTTCTGCACTAGAACTAACATAAGAGGAGAGAAGAAAAATGGTGCCCAATTGGATCAAATTACGGGTGAAACATGCAAGTGAATGTGCACTTTAGGTCTTCAGTTCTGAAAACTTCAAGAACTAAAATAAATTGCATGACCCCCTGGTAACTTCCACTAGAACTTCTGGGTACAAATTGTTTGCCTCAAGCTGAGTGAAATATACATTCAAATTCAGGCTCTTGAAGGAAATTATTAAGTAGAGCCATATTAGCTTTCTCTGAAGCATACTCGTTTTCTATATTGCCACTGTATAGACCAATTATGTTACCTTTCCATGCTGAGAAATGATTGTTCTGCTAACACAGTTCTGGTAAAAATCAAAAGCACTACATTTTTAACCTTGGGGGATTTTTGTTATTGCTGCTCCCTTGCTAGTTCCTTCAAATGGAAAACATCTTCCATTAATCTAAATGCAAAATTTGTTCAGCTTTCGAAAGTTACTTGAAAAATGTTAAGCACAAAGCAATAAACTTTTTATGCTCTTAAGACCACTAATGCTTTGAGCTTCATATTCATTTTGAAGAAATGAACATTTTATGGTTCACAGAGGAATAGCTACATGAATAATATCTGAGACTATAATGCATCTAGCAGAAAAAGATTAAGTTTATGTAAACTATTTAATCAGACGTGAAATTTTCTCTAGAGGATAAAAAATTCTGACCTTATTTAAGTTTATTTTAAAAAATACCAATATCACATTTCCACCAAGGGAACCCACCGATTTCCCCATTTATGCTGTATAAATATTCATAGACTCAAGGGCTAACTGGATACCACAGCCCCTAGGAGCCAAAAGTAACTTTAGGGATGTATCACATCTGCCTGGTCTTCCCATGGAAAACATTTCCCAGGAAGTGTGGCTGTAACTGCAGGGCAGGGGTGGCACACCAAGAACCATGCTGGCCCTGATGGTGATGGGCCAGCTCATCTCAAGGGAAATTTTTCATCAGAGAAGCCCCAACTCACACCAAAGTCTTGTTTTCATCCATGATTTTTAACATGTTTTCAACAGAAATGTGTTCTGTAATCATCCTTTATCTCTTCTAGCCCTTCTGCCTGGCTGCCCCCTCACAGTGCAGTGATTCTCTCCCAGGTTCAGGAAACCAGGCTCTCTGTCCCAGGAAGTGTCTGTTTAGAATTGTGTTATAATCATCTGATTTATTAGAGAAATGCAAATGTTTATATGTTTAAAATGTCCAATTAAAGTGGATTTTATGTGACCTAAAGTAATTCTAGGAAGCCAAGTGATTTGTACCCAATTAAACTGTATCTGAATTTGGCCCTCATTTCTGCTGATATCCAAACTAAAGCTCTTGAACTGTTTCAAATTAAATGATGGAAAATCTTGGCATCCTAACTGCAAGCCCAGGTGCATTTATTTTTCTATTAAAACCAGAAAATTATGGCAGTTTTGTAAGCACAATATTTTCTGAATCCACTAAGGGGTTTTTGTTCTATATAACACACTAATGAAAAAGACTCATGCAGAAGAATCCTGAAAAATCAATAGGCTGGACACAAAATAGTAATGCAGCTTAAACAACAACATGATTATGAATAACCTGTCTTCAAGCCCTGTCAATTGAACGTGGTTTGAGAACAAATGATGACCAGGCTATGGGGAGTGTGATGTGATTATTTTTTTAATATATGTATGAAAGCACCTGGGTATAAACTCTCATATCTCTGTAACACAGAACACCAAGCTGGTTTGGAGGCTTCTTGATTTCAAAACAAATGTGAACTATGGAGCATTCAGCTTTTTCTTGCTCCTTTTATCCCAGCAAATTACCCGCTCAAGCCAAAGATGTAAACAGGAGTTACTCTACACTGTGGTTCCTTACAGATACGCATTCTTGCTGGACCCCATGGAAGTTTTCCTTTCCCTTTCCCACAGTATTCAGTTCCCACAACAAAGAGTTTGATTATAAGTTCAATATCAGCTCAAATGTTCTCTCCCACTTTGGTGGCACTTTGAACTTCTCCCACAGGGAAAAGTCTAAACCACATTTTGGATTCTCTTTTCCTTGCAGGTCCTTCCTGCCTTCTACAGTGCAAGAGAGATAAAGGGTTATTTTCAGCAGGGAGACAGCTCATCTCCCTTGATGATCCCCTGGCAAGTGGAACTGGCAAAACCCTGGGGTGTGGTAGGCTGACACCCAGGCCTGTGCCCTTGCAGGCACTGCAGATGAACCCTTGGTCAGCACAGGGAAGAATCAGGGCTGTCTCCAGAAATTAGCTGCATTAATTACAGGGAAGATGAAGGAAAGGCAATGGTGCTCAGAGTGCCACATCCACTAATGCAGTTTTGAAGAAATTAAAAGCAGAAAGATAATGAATGTATTGGGGGGAGGTGTCGCATATTTGGGGGAGGGTATAGAAGAGAAAAACTACAGGAATATTTTTTTCTTAAGAAAGTTGGCATAAAACCCAGCAGATAATTTGGATGTCATTTGAAATACTTTTCCTTTCCCTGGCCCTACAAGAGAGCTCTGGCCATGCCACACTCTGCATGGTGATGCCTTCTGAAGGCTGACCTAGAACAGAGACTAGACAGAGTTAAAGAATAAAGCAGGGATTTATTAAGAGGCCTCAATGGATCCACCTTGGGCAGCACAACCCAAAATGGCCACAAAAATGGACAACAGGTCATGAGGTCTCACACTTTTATAAGTTCTGCTCCATTTGCATATTGGAGTTCATTGTCCAATTACAGCTTTAGCCCCTGCAGTCCCATCCTTGTTTTTCTCTCCTCAGCCCACGTTGTTTGTGCTCTTGGGCCTGAGATTTGGATCATTTGTCCTTGGTCCCCAGCTGGAGCAGGAATTGTTTTGTCTCCCTGCTCTGTGCACAGAGCTCACCATCCCCTCATATGAATCCCAGACCCACAGACTAAAGCAGCACAGAATGTGAAAAATACAAAAGCTCAAACCTGAGGCATCATTGGAAGCCAGCATGGAAGCCCAGCATGGAAACCCAGCCATTTTGCTCAGGCTCCCAACTGTACAAAATGGCTACAGCAGGCGGCATCTGCCACAGAATGATTGGTATTAGGCAGAAGTCATTATTCTGACAAGGAGCTGGCACACAGGCAGGCGCTCTGGCACGAGCACCGATGAGATAAGGGTTTGGCATTGCTGCTGCTGGGATATGAATTAAGCTCAGTGTCAACACAACGCACATGGTTTCCTCTCCACGGACATGCCAAATCCTTGACACAATAATGAGTTGTGCACGATGCCAATCACTGATTGTCAGCTCAACTGCACATCTCTTTTCTGATGCCATCAAGCTGCAGTGGGATCCAAAGTTGAGAAGAAACTTTTCTGTGAGTTTTGGTGATGGTTTTGGGGGTGATGGCACAGGCACAGGGTGAAGCCTGCTCCCCCCCTCAGCCCTGCCAGGCCCATGGGCAGCAGGAGAGCCCACGGGGGTGGATCCACACTGAGGCACAGCTCAGAGTGACACGTGTCCAAGCATAACAAAACAAATTGCCTGAGAAAATGATTAAGCCTGACAACTGCATGGTTCCATCAGAAATCCAGTGTTAAACACCCCTTTGCTTAAAGAGTCTTGAGTTTTGTTTCATGTGTGTTTGTGAGAAGCCACTTTTTCATGAAAAAAACATTCCCAGAGGTGGAGTGAAGCAAAGTCATTGGATTGGCAGCATGGGACTGAAGGATGGATCCTTCTGCAGGAAGGTGGAGCAGGCAGGAGGTGTTTTAGGTGTTTTCATGTATGTAACATGCCCTGGCCCTGCAGGCTGTGGGTCTCCTCTGCCCTACCCAAGCCCTCCTCAGCCTGCAGCAGGAACACCTCACCTTCCCACAGGGAACACCTTCCCACAGGGAATACCTCACCTTTCCACAGGGAACACCTCACCTTCCCACAGGAACACCTCACCTTCCCACAGGGAACACCTCACCTTCCCACAGGAACACCTCACCTTCCCACAGGGAACACCTCACCTTCCCACAGGAACACCTCACCTTCCCACAGGGAATACCTCACCTTCCCACAGGGACACCTCACCTTCCCACAGGGAACACCTCACCTTCCCACAGGGAATACCTCACCTTCCCACAGGGACACCTCACCTTCCCACAGGGAACACCTTCCCACATGGAACACCTCTCCATCCCACAGGGAACACCTCACCTTCCCACATGGAACACTTTCCCACATGGAACACCTCTCCATCCCACAGGGAACACCTCACCTTCCCACAGGGAACACCTTCCCACATGGAACACCTCTCCATCCCACAGAGAACACCTCACCTTCCCACAGGGAACCCCTCTCATTCCCACAGGGAACACCTTCCCACATGGAACACCTCTCCATCCCACAGGGAACACCTCACCTTCCCACATGGAACACTTTCCCACAGGGAACACCTTCCCACATGGAACACCTCTCATTCCCACAGGGATTACCTCTCCTTCCCACAGGGAACACCTCACTTTCCCACAAGGAACATCTCTCCTTCCCACATGGAACACTTTCCCACAGGGAACACCTTCCCACATGGAACACCGCTCCACAGGGAACACCTCTCCTTCCCACATGGAACACCTCACCTTCTCCCAGGGATTACCTCTCCTTCCCACATGGAACACCTCACCTTCTCCCAGGGATTACCTCTCCTTCCCACAGGGAACACCTCACATTCTCACATGGAACACCTTCCCACAGGGAACACCCCTCTTTCCCACATGGAACATGTCTGTCCCCCCAGGGAACCCCTCTCTTTCCCACAGGAGACACCTCCCCACATGGAACCCCTCTCCTTCCCCCAGGGAACACCTCACTTTCCCACATGGAACCCCTCTCCTTCCCACATGGCCCCCTCACCTTCCCCAGGGATTACCTCTCCTTCCCACGAGGAGCCATCGGAGCCACTGTCCTGCCCTGCCCCTCAGGTGGCCACTGCCATGGCCACAGTGCCCAGGCTCTCCCAGCCCCTGGGGCTGTCCCTGCTGAGCCCCCGGCCCAATCCCCCCTTTTCCCCCATCCCTCCTCACAGTCAGCACCTGCAGCTGAGGCTTCTCCTCCAGTCTCACCCCATGCTCAACTCAAACAGGACTCCCCTGCCTCAGGGACAGGACCCAAATGCTCATCTCCCAAGAATTTAAAGCACTGGCAATAAATTTTACCTGTAAAATCCAATTAAAATATTTTTATTTACCTCCTCCATCACCATCAAAGCCCCCAGAGGCCAGTTTTCTCCACCATGTGTGAAGTGGTGGCTGTCCTCCTGCTGGCAGCCACATCTGCCTCTGCCAACACCTCACACAGGGACCCCCAGGAGCTGCCAGGGACACACAAGGAGACAAATGCACAACTTTCTGTACCAGATCCTAAACTTTGCATCAAAGCACAGGGAAAGGCTCATGGCTGCCTCAGCACCAAGTAAACAGCACCAGTCTGGGCTGTGTGGAAAGCAAGCTGGGCTTTGCATGACTATGACACAGTGCCCCAAACTAAATGACCATGGACAGAAATGTCTCTGAATATCTGTGCCTGCTTCTGAATTTATTAAAGACAAACACATGCAAAAATCCCTCCAATAGCATTTATTACCTCCAAATCCCTCCAAAATAGCATTTATTAATAAAATGCCAGGAAGTGCTGCATAAAGGCCCAGACCTTGCAGTCATTTAATCTGAATAGTTTAACTCAAGAGCTTGGTCCACCTAAGTAGGGCTTCCCCTTATTTATTTTCCTGTCATTTACACAGACAGGACAGTGAAACTGTTTAATTATTTTTCTATATATATATAAAAATAATTATATTTTTATATATATATATAAATATATATAAATTATATAAATATATAAAAATTATATTTATATATATATATATAATTATTTTATACAGTATAAACTGTATTTGGGAGTGTTCCATTGCCATAATTATTATGGCAATGGAACACTCCCAAAAATACTTTTTTGCCATCTCCTCAAAAGATGTGGGCAGATTTTAAAAAGTATTTTATCCATTCTGGAAAGTTATTATTTGTATCTAGGAAGAAACACTACTCCAGATGGAAAAAACAGTATAAGGTTCAGAAATTCAGAGGCAAAGCATTTTCTGTCTTAGAAAAATCTCTGGCTTACTAGAAGCCTAAGAGAACCAAATCTTGTTATGAAAGGATTGGATGTCTTCAACAATCCACAATAGAAAATTGAGCTTTTGATTCTTCATTAAATATTAAAACTCACCCCAAGTTCACAGTTTGGAAGGCAGAATTTTATGATAACTCTATGAGCTGTGTGACCTGAGTTAGGGAGACTCAGCCCATCCATAATGGGCTTGTGCATCACAAAAATTGCCACCAAATGCAGCAATTTCAGCCAACAGGCCTGTGCTGAGCAGAGCCTGGCCCCTGCAGGACACTGAGCAGGGCACAGCACTGAGTTTGTGCATCCATCACAGCTCTCCCGTGGACCTGTGTCCTCAGGACCACCAACAGCACCTCTGCTTAGGAGCTGACAATGGCAATTAGAGCAGGAGAACATCCCAAGAGTGTTGCTCTTGTGTCAGGGATGGCTGAGTGAAGCAATGGAGACTCCAAGGTTTCCTCAGAAGGCAATTGTGAAGTTTATTAGACATCATGTTCTTTTATGGACTGTCCTGAGAAAGCAGGACCTGACTGATCCTCAATCAACACCCTTCACATCATTGGCTAATTGGGAACAACGCCCTTCTTGTAAATATCTTACAAATAAACAAATTCAAAACACCAGCTGCAAAGATTAAGGATTATTTTAATTCTTTCTCTGAGCTTTCTCAAAACTCCCCAGAACAATGCCTGGAAAAGTTGATCTGACTTTCTCTCTGACCAGCCTGTCAGCATCCACACAAGAGGATCAAAATAATGAATAAACTTTTCCATGATGACACTTGCAGCTGCCCAGTTCAGCATTCCCTGCCCAGTGCTGCCCCTCCTCACCCTCGTGGTCGTTGTTGCTCAGGGACCTCTGTTGCTCAGTGTCACCCCTGCCCAGCAGCCCTGCAGTGCCACCAGTCTGGGGCAGCCCTGGCAGGGATAACCTGTGCTGACAGGGCATTGCAATCTCATCCCAAACAGCAGAGAAATCACAGCCCAGCCCAGAACTGCCTGGTGATTGAACTGGCAGAGCAGCCTGCTGAACAAACCCAGCCCAAGTGGGGAGACGAGCACCACGAGTCACAGCTACAAACCAGCAGCCATCCAAATGCCTCCCTGTTACGTGGGATTTGGCAGAAGGTTGGGGTTTCATTTTGCTCTCTAAATCTCAATTAAAAGTATGCAGTAACAAGGAAATTATTTAGGGGAAAACGAGTGAGTACAAGGTAAACGAATTTCAAGAACTCCAAATGGGATAAACCATGGAGATTATAAAAAGACTACACTTGACCTGTCAACATGAGAAAGTCCCAGAGTTTTTATTAAAAAGGGGCACTGGGAAAGACAACCTGCTGTTTAGGGAAGCTCTACATTTAATTTTAGTGCCTATAATGGCATAGCCCATGACTATAAGGTATTATTTAAGACCTATCATGCAATTTCCTTGGAGGATTCTTCTCTGCATTTTCACAGTATGCCCCAGTTTGCTAGTCTCTTTACAATTTAACTACTGTTTACTGATTATTATTGAGTATGGGGCAAAATTCACCCTCTCTGGATCCATAAATATAAGCTTCAGACATGGAGAAGCAAAATATTTCAACTGCTGCCTGCCACCATATGATTCCATGAATATACACTTTAAGAAAATGGAAACAAAACAAACCAACTAAACAGAGCCATGGTTTATTAACATAACATACTGCAAATCTAATTAAAAGTCAAATAGGCAATACCCTCATCAAAATCCAAATGTTCTTTACAGAAACATCAAGGAAGAAGGGGCATACAGGGGACGGTACCACAAAGGTAATCAGAATTCATCTTCTGGGACTCATACCCTATTACTTGAAGCTCATTATCAGTACTCCATACAGGAAAGCAACACCCAGAGACCACATCATTAACTTCCTACACATGCATTACCCCACAGCTCAAAAAACTGCAGGAAAAAGCCCCACCAATAGACATGAAAAATGTGAGGGTTTTGTTCTGTGTGATACAAACCTGCCAACATTTGAAATACAATGCTACAAAAATCATCTAAACCTTGTAAAAATGGCCCTTTCTAATTATGATTGCATAATTATGAGTGTAGCCTAGCTGTTACACCATCTAACATCTCCATTTGTCTTTGTCAATACTTCTTTAATAATACAACTATGGTTGCTTCCTTTTTCTCTTTTGGATTTGGATTCTTTGTCTGCTGATCAATGCCTGTAAACTGGCAAAACACAATTCACTAAGTGACTAAACATAACTGACTACTCTGAAATGCATCATCTAATTAGTTGAAGGAGAACACTATCTCTTCTCTATGTTAACTGTTCAAAAGGAAGGCAGTAAACCTCCAGCCTAGAGGGAGAAGAGACATGAAAATAGCACTGGTCACCTTGAGCTTCATGTGCTGTACAGGACAGAAATGTTCTCACTCAAAAGACACTGAAGAACACAGCTACTGAAATATTCAAGGAAATAAACAACACACCCCACATCAAAATATGGTTACACAAACAGAAGCTTTACACAATTGTCAAAACCTAATTTCCGCCAACAAAGAATAAATCATCAATGGTACAACCAGTAAATGGTGAGGAGCAAAGGGCTGCTGACACACAGAGGGAAGCTGCAGGGTGGGGGTGAAGGAAGGAGCCCATGTTACAACAGTGCTGTGCTCCATTCCTCCAGGAATCCACCTGATGGTATTTAATGACCTGTAAAGTCTGTGTTCCCATTTATCAGGTTTCACTGTCAGAGGTAACAGTGACAGTGACTAATGCACAATGTCCAAGTGCCTCTGTGCTGCTCTCTGTTCTCTCAGCAGAAGCAAGAACTATGGTACAGGGTGGTGTGAGAACAAACATCCTGCTGACCAGTAAGGACAAGAATTTGCAATACAGAAGTCAAGGGAACTGGATTTGGGAACAGGAATTGTGAGCACTAGACCTCTCCTAGGACTCACCTGAATAATTTGAATTTTCTTTTTGATTGACTATTAACTGGGAAGAAGGACCAGCATTCTGCCATTGTTTACAGGCACCGTGAGAAACGAGTGAAGGGTTGGGGACAGGACGTGGCTGATGGCAGGGTGAGTTCCCCATAGTGACACATTCCAGGTTTCAACATTCCTTTCCATCCCAGTGACCAGGCAGTGTCATGGCCTCAGCCACCACCCCCCAGCCCCAGCTGTGCCATGTGCTGGAGCCTTTCCCTACCCCACACAGTGCTGCTGTTATCCTGTGGGAAATAGGAACTGGCAGGACTTTGTGCACTACCACTGTGGGTACCTCAACAGCCAAACCCCAGTTTGGCTGAGAACAATTTCACAGCACCTTTGTCCATGTGCCAGCCCTGCCCCTCTCATGAATTCTTTGAGTATCAGGCTGTGTTTGAGTTGCCAGACTGGTCTTTCAAATGAAACTCCCAAGGTATTGGCACATGCCTCAAGAGAGGATCATTGACCTAATAGCTACAGCTTTGAAATATTATCTGTGGCTAACTTCCACTGAGGGAAGATCCCCCTGCATTGTGAAAGTCACAGAAACCTGATTAAGCTTGAATCTGCTAATGGCTGATTAGAGGATCACACTGCAGTGGCTACAAGGCACAATCCAAGCAGCACAGATCAACCTCAGCTCAGTGGCACAGGAAAGTGTTGCCTCCCTGAAGTCAATGACCCTACCCCCCAGAACAGCAGCAAAAGGGAAAGTCAGGTAAAGACACTGAATTTAAGAAGTTTTGTACTCTTTAAGGGGGTTTCCACCCCACCAAGGGAGCTGCAAACCCTTGTAGTTCATCTTTAGGTAAGATACCAACATGTAATACTATATAAACCCCATTTCCACCTCTGTTACACAGCATCAAAAATCCTCGGAAGGTTTTAGCCGTAAATCAGGAGGCTCACACTTCTGAGAGATTGAAGACAACAGTAGAGCTAAACTTTGGTGGAAGCCTAAGGCATCAAACCTGAGCCTGGGTGTTAGAGGCAGACAGGAATAGCTGGGGCTGTGGGACCACAGCCAAGGGGAAGCCTTGAGGCCCCAGGCAACACTTCTACTCCAGTCACCTCAATTTACTTGTAAGCCAGTCCACGAGCAAACAAAACAGGAGAATTTTACCATCAGTGGCAAGCTGAACTAAAAAATACATCAAAGGAAGGAACAAAGCACGTATCCAATGGTTTGCTCAGGGATATGCTCCTTTTTACTCTACAGGTGAGGTCTAAGACTTTCAAAGGAGAATAATAATTTGGGATTTTACTTTTTGCTCAGGAACTGGCTAGGCACCGGTCAGTGAGTGGTGAACTACTGCACTGTCCATCACTTGTATTATATATTCTAATTTTATTAACATCATTATTATTTTCTTCCTTTACTGTACTATTAAACATGCTTTATCTCAACCCCTGAGTTTTCTCAGTTTTTCCCTTTCCCCATCTCTCTGGCAGTGAGGGAGCAGTTGTGTGGGGCTGAGTTGCACCTGGGGTTAAACCACAACAAGAGAGAAAAATCAGACTTGTAAAATTATCTGTGAAATACTCATGAGGAGTTTCATTTTACCAAAGGTTGAAGGCTGAGCCTGATCAAATCACCCTTTCCAATACAAAAAGTATGTCAAAAATTATTGACCATCTTTCCTCAATACTCTGGTGGACATCTATGATGTTTTGCACGTGACAGCTGCACTCAATGCCCTGGAGCCTTACCCCTCGTTCCTCCCCAGGCCATGGGTTCAGCTGTGCTGATTATTACTGACAGTCACAGATACCTGTCACTGACCTGCTGGAGCCAAGGGAAGAGGTGCCAGAAGGGGAAGCAGAGCCCTGTATCATTTTCTCTCCTTGCCTATTTTGCACTCCCTCCCCGCCCCCAACTTCTTCCCAAAGAGTTGCACTTTTGTACTTCGGGGCCTCTTATTTTAATTTATGCAACAGCTTAAAACATTTTGTTAGGGCTGAGTGAGACCATCTGTGCAAAAAATAAAAGATGCCTAAGGGTAAAATAGGCAAGAGCAGTAATGCTGAATCTGTGGAAGGCAATTGACTGCCTATGGATTTTGTATCTACTGCTGTGACCTTTCCAATGATGGCTTTCAGTCAAGGGTAATTTCCATACAACGTCTGCTCCAGAAAGAAAAATTAATCCAGAACAGCATTAGTGCTTTCCAGAAAACTGGACAGCTGCAATTGCCTGTCACTTCTCAAAGCCTATGTACCATTTAGCATGACATTTGCATAACATTATAGAAAATCTCCTTCATTATGTCCTACAAGAAGATGTGCCAACATTTGTTTTCCTGAGGTGAGCAGGGACTCAAGTTGATTCTGAAACATAAACTTTTTGTCAAGGATGGCAATGTTGCTCTTTAAAATGATGGATCACTTCCTACAACTCTTAAATTACCATTACAAAGCCCTGACCCTGTGTGCATTAAGTATTCCCTAAAGATGCTGAAGAATATTTTACGAGTTGTTTCATTTTGCTGTCTTCTTTCTGATTACCTTTGGGGCTTATTAAGAAAGTTGTTTTTTTTTTTTTTAATAACTTAGAGAGGTCCAGGACTAAGAGGGAAAGAAAGAACCTAAATTGGGGTTGAAATATATTTAAGTTCAAAGATGAAAGAGTTTTATTTACAGAAAACAGTTTCAAGGAAAGCAGTGAGCACTTTTATCTAGGGAACCTCCTCCCTTCTTTGGAGCAATTATGTGCCAGTAAAGCACACAGATGGGAAGTTTTGTCTCAGTGTCAACCTTATATTCTGGAAAAGAAAAATCAGCTTCAAGATGACAGGTGACAATGGGCCAAGTTCATCAGTGGTGTAGGCTGGCTCGAGGCACGAGGGTGCATTGGAACATTTTCAAGAAGGAACACTTGAGGCCAGGAAAAGCACGTACCTGGAATCGCTCTCAGAAACCTTCAGAAGAGGCATTGATGGAAAACCTGTTTGCAATGTAACAGGGGTCAGCTCTGCTTGCAGACAAAGAACGAGCTACATATCCTTGGGTAGCAAAAAAGAACCAGATTCCTTCATAGGTTTTTTAATAATACACCATTCCAGAGAAGCCAGAATCCTGTTTGCAGACCTGTGCTCTTCCCTAGCCCACAGAAACATGAGAATCAAGAAGTATCCAGGACTAGGAGGCAGAAAGAACCCAGCTGAGGCTGGAATACATTCCTAGGATCCTGCATTACAAAATGGCTCACGACAGGAGCAGCACCACCATCACCCCATGCCAGCAGTCCATGTGTGCACAGTGGCACAAAGGGACAAGTGCTGGTGCTGTCATTCAGCCCCCTCCCCTCCCACCAATTTGTAATTTAATGAGAGGTGCAAATCAATTGGTAACTTGGCAGTTCATGTTCACTTTTTATTAATTCCCGCATGACTCCTCCCTTCACAATACCCTGGAGTCTCACGTGCCATCGTTATGAAATGTGGGGAGCACCAGAAAGAAGAAAAAAAAGGCAATTTTTAAACAACTGCATGGTCTGCTTCTGCACAAGAACAAAAGACCAAGGTAATTTGCAATGGTTAAAGCAACTAATGGCTTGCAGGCTGGATTGCTCAGGCGGCTGGTAATGGCCCCAGCACTCAGTGGTCTGTGTCTGACCAAGGTCAGTGGTTACTCCTATGTGACAGCTACTCTCCAAATTACAATTTCAGATTTTTTACAGGGCAAGTGTTCATATGTCTGTAACTGCAAACAGAGCTTCCAACAAACAGGCAGCTGGAGTGGCCAAAATGCTGGGAAAACCTGGTGTCCCAAAGCAATTCCATGCAGTGCCAAGGCTGATGGAACAGAACCTGTAGCTCCATGCCCAATCCATCACATTTTCCCACTGCTCTGAGCACAGGGAGACAGCACCTTCAGGATGAGCTTTCAGAGAGCAAACCAAGACCCTGCTGGACACCACCAAACTCCATTTGCAGAGTTCCGACTCTTAATGTGAGAAG